>NW_027070720.1:22624-27255 GCF_002906115.3 Quercus suber | reverse complement strand
GAAACAAGGTCATAACATACCCCACCACGAAAGAAATGGTGCAAGCGAAGAACTGGATTCTATAAACTCAAAAGTGATGCTGCGTAGGGGAATGACAGGGCATGCTTAGCTGTGATTATTCAAAATTGGAATGGGCAAGTGTTAAAAGTTATGGTGAAGCAAATAAAAATGTGTAAACCGAAAGTGGCAGAGGCAGAAACAATTAGATGGGCAACCCAATTAGCTAAGCAAGAAAATCTCAACAAGGTTATAATTGAAAGCGATGCCAAATTATGCATAGATCCTACAAACAAATTTAAGGCCTAAGCGGGAGTCAGAACCTATCGTTGAAGATGTGAGAGAGCAATCTGTATGCCTGGGAATGTGAGATTAGCTGGGTTCAAAAATAAGGCAACAACGTAGTGCCTGCTTTTGCAAATTGGGCTCTAAAGACAAAGGCTTTTAGTATTATCCTCTGTAATAGCTTTCCACCTATTTTGTTAAATATCCTCTGCGTAACATCAACTCTCGTATTTAGTTTTCGGTGCAATGATAGTTTCAAATTAGCCAAAAAAAAAAGAACAAAAACAACAATTAAAAGTTGCACCAAGTATAACTTGAACCCAATATATATACAAATACCAAACCCCAATTATTTGATTTGATAAACCAATGGCACTCAAACTAATGACAAATACAGTGATACAAAACTCCAAGAAACCAGTTTTTGCGCGTGCGCGCGCGCACACACACACAAACCGATATATAAAATCTGCGGCCACTGAGTTCCTACCAAAATTGTTAATGGCCCATGTTTATTTACAATGTTGATGACTTGGCAAAATCCAATCCATTCATTTCAACTCAAATGGAACTGATAAACAAGATTTAGGCACTCGATCCTAATGTAACGGCCCAAGAAAAAAAGAGTGCTAGACACATCTGCGCTATACCCCAAAAGAACTAGAATTAAGCCTCATTGTGGCAATTAATAACAGGACATATATGCCCGATGTGGGATTCGCCACACTCAAATCAATATCGAATCAATTTTGGGAGCATCACACACAAAATGCTGAGACCTAAACATTCCAATTTTTTTTTTTATTAATAATAGTTTCTAAGAGTGACTCATACTTATTTGGATCCCAAAAAAATAAATAAAATTAAAGGAAAATACGATTGAAGAGAGAGAGAGAGAGCGAGAGAGAATTTACGTTCCGGGAACGACGGCGTTTAACCAAGGGGAGGTGGGGCCGGAGGGAGGGTGAGTCGTGGTGAGCTGGGTCCCACTCAGGCTAACCTCCGTGGACCTCGCCGCAAGCCACCCCGAGTCGAGCCGAGTCTTCCCTATACTCGCCATTGCGTTCCGTACCGAGTCTTGACTCGCTCAGAAATGAGAGAGAGAGAGAGAGTTCTCAATGTGTTATTAGTCCTTTTGAGTCTTTGTATTGTCGGTGCGTTAGTTTGAGAGAGAAGTGTACGGGAAGGGTATTTTTGGTATTTTGAAAGTTTTGGGTTGGGCCGAGTCCTGATTGCCCCACGCGGACTGTCTGCATTTGTTTCGTGAGTTTCTGTTTAAAAGTTAAAACTCGTAATGTATTAAATATTGGTCCAACATTTTTTACCGGCAAGGATTTTGTTGCAAATTAAGTTGCAATAATTTGTGAGTTTCAATTAATTAAATCAGTAAAGTTTATAATAATTGAATAAAAGATCTAAAGTTTAATATTGTTTACACCAAAAATTGATTAGTGTCTTAAAATACACATGACAGTAATTCTTGCAAAAATAAACATGTGTCAATGCCTCAGATAAACACCTATCTAGACTTATATTTAAATGAAAATTTATTTATCAAGATTGAATTTTTCACCAAATTGCCACTTGACACGTGTGTATTTGCAAATCCTTGCCCTCATTCTTATGTTTGAGTAGTAGTTAATTTGATCTATATTATTTTTAAGTTTTCGTCAATTTGGTTCTTATCATTAAATAACAAATTTACTTGCACAACCAAACACAAAAAATACAAATTAATTTACCAATTTCCAACTCTAACAAACACAAATTTCAACTTAGCCATTAACAATTAAAATAAAGCCAGATTTGGATTTAGAATGATTGTAAATTGATAATAATATGGATCAAAGTAACTACAAGTTGGAAAAAAAGAAACTTGAATTAGACTATTATTAAAATACCGTGATCAAATTGACTCTTAACAAAATGTAAGTACCAAATTGCTAATAACCCATGACCCTAAATTGTAGCATCAAAATAATATTTTTAACTGAAAACAACTATATTTCAAATTTACTGTGTCAATGTTTGAACACGTTTAGGTCCAAACGGTGTCGTTTTATGACTTCCTAACAGTGCTAGTCGCGCCACGTGGGATGTGTCCGTTTGTATGAAGGTGGAGATAAGAGCACTCGCAGCAGTGGAGCTAAATAGCTATATAGCTATTTTAGCTCCACCAAAGCACACAAAACTACACTACAACAGTGGAGGTATAAGGAAAAAAATTTAGCTTCTTGCTACAGTGCACATTTATTTATAAATGTGTACTGTAGCAAGAAGCTAAAAATAATAATAATTTTTTATTACAGTTCTCATTAAAATAACATTTATTTTTTTTTCTCTTTTCGTTTCACAGCTCGTCTCTCTCTCTCGTTACTTCCCTCTCTGCTCTCTCAGACCAAAGCTCCTCTCTCTCATCTCACACTCAGCTCTCATTTCTAGTTATGTTAAATGTCTGATCAAATCTGTTGGATTCTCACAATAATTTCAAGCTTGTGTTAAAGCGGTTTTTTATTTTTATTTATTTTTTGGTTAACAAGTAACCCAACCAGACTACTTAAATTACATTTTAATATTCTTTTGAAAGTTTTTTTTTTTTTTTTTTTTGTCTTGATAATTTTGTAGATGAAAATTAGGAATATTTATCAAATATAGCATTAGAAAGTTCATAAGCACAACAAAATCCAACTATTTTTACAACACCGTGTTTATTATTGTTTTATTAAATAATATTATGTTTACAATATTTTTACAAATAATTTACAATGAATCTTAGGTAATAAGTTGTTATTGATTCTAATATGAACTCGCCCTAAGAGGGGTGGCCCAGTTGGATGAGATCCCGCATGCATGCATGAGGTCCCTCGTTTGAGTCGTGGCAGGTACTGTGTGGGAGGTGGGTTCCTAGCATGCATTGCGCCTCATATGGTGGCTTTCTTGGGGTGCTAGGGTGAGGTCTGTGGCACCTCGGTCACAGTAGCTATGACTCAATCCAACATTCCCTAGCGGTGGGTGCCCCTATTAGGTCATGCCCTGGGGGTTAGCCACATATGGTCGCCCCCGCCCCCACTTTTCTGTTCATCAAAAAAAAGATTCTAATATGAACTCACCAATAATATCATTTTTTTACCTTTCAATAACAACTTACTATCTAAGATTTGTTATAAAAAATAGCAATAATCTTTCTATTTTATTACATTTTATCTTGACTTATCGCGGATTGTGATACATCAGTTTGTTGAGAAAATGTTGTAAGATTTTGTTAGATTGAAAACTTATGTACCAATGACTCAACTGATTATTACATATATATTTGATTTGCAAGGTTAATTCGTCCTTCAATTTTCAAAATTGGACATTATTTTTTTAACTACTGGTAATAACTAATAAGTACTTCATCTCCTATTCTTTAGAATTTTCATTAAATTTGACAAAAATATCAACAAAAAAAAATCGTGTATATATATATATGGGTCGTTCTACCGTACCCCCCCAAAAAAAAGGGGGGTACGGTACCCCCTAAATCTGAATCCTCCATTTTGTATTGTTTTAATCTTGACCGTTGATATAATTTTAATGGGTTTTGGCAACCAGTTAAACAGGTTTTATATATAAACCAAAAATTATAACAAGTTTGCCTCTCTAAACAAAACCCTCAAATCACAGCTAAAACCTTACAAGAACCAGACAGCCGCAGCCGCACACCCACAACCTCAAATCGGCGGCGCTTCTTCTCATCCAATCCAGCTCGTCGGCGCCGCTCTCTAGTGTCTCTCGCGTTCTCTGCATCTTTGTTTATCTCTCATGTTCTCCACTCCTCTCAGATTTTTTCTTCTTGCATTCTCAGGTGAAGGTTTCTTCAAAGATGAAAATCGTTTTGATATCTTAAAGGTAAGGATCAAAACAATAAAATTCTAATTTCAATGTCGTTGTTTTGTTTCCTTTTTTCTTTATTTTTAGGATTACCCATTTGAAAATGTAGATATATGAACTCTTTATTTCATTGATTTTCTTGTGGGTATTGTGTGCGGGCTGGGTGAGGAGGAATCCTCAATCTTCTTCATGTAGTTTGTGTTGTTTTATTGTATTTTCTCTGTATTTCATTCACTCCGGTTCTATCGCTATATGTTTGTGTTGTTTCGGTTTGTGGGTTCAATTTCAATGAGTTCTTTGGGTGTTATCCTGGGTTTTTGTGGCTGTGAATTTTAGAGGGCTTTTCAGTGGGTCTTTGGGTATCTGATTTTTCTGATGAGTCGTGGTTATTCAATGGGTCTTTTTGTTTTCTGTGGGTCAGTGGGTTTTCATTGGGTCTGGGATTTTTCTGTTGATCTCTCTTGTTCTATCGTCTC
>NW_027070720.1:0-5603 GCF_002906115.3 Quercus suber | reverse complement strand
GAGAGAGAGAGAGAGAGAGAGAGAGAGAGAGAGAGAGAGAGAGTTACAATTCACCCAATTGTGGATTTGTCCATCACAATTCTGTCTACAAAGTTTAATGTTACATTTGACCCTAAGATTTTAAATTCCGTCTAAAGTATCTTTATTGATTTTAATTTAATCCCAACTCTAGGGGTCAAGATATAGTAATTGAAAATTCCTGTAGGCTTATATTGTTATTGAATCAATCCAGTTGGGGATTTATTTGTCCAACAATGCAAAGCAAAATTCGTTAATTTGGGCGGAACCTTATCATTTCATTAGACTCTCTCTCTCTCTCTCTCTCTCTCTCTCTCTCTCTCTCTCTCTCAATTTTAAAAGCTTACATTGTGTAAGACATGGACCAAAGAAAGAAGGGCATTCGAGCCATACTTCCTCCTCTACCTTAGCCATATTTGCCATAACAGAAAGCAGCTCTATTAGCACCATGATTAACAAAAGCAAAAGATAAAGCACCAAAGAGTGCACAAAATGATCAAAATATCGTCCACTAGGAGTCCCAGATCAGAATAATTGGGGGGTAGGACCCTAGTAGCTTTGCTGGCTTGCACTGGACATTGTTTGCCACATTCAAAAACAAGCTCTCTCTGAATTCATTATTACCTTTCCCCACCACTGCTTTACTTCTTGCAGAAACCACTGTGCCCCACTGGTTCCTGGCAACAAATCTTGTGCCCACAACTTCATTTGATACTCGAAGACCCACTAGATTAAATGCCTTTTCAGACAAAGGAATAAAGGATGGCCTCCCAAAAAAAAAAAGGACAGGCAAATATTTGGCTTTAAAGATGCAATAAAACAAAAAAAACACCAGCCTTGTTTGGAGAGCATCATTAAAAAACCCTCAAGTCCCTAATTCTATTCCTCTCAAATAACTTGTTTCTCATCGCCTTTTGCAGCTCTTGTTCCATCCATATTCTTCTGTCAGAATATCTCTTTTCAATTAGTCATTTTTAAACTGGTTTCTATGGGTGCACATTGGACCCATCATGAGTGCTCGCATGTTAGAGCCTTGAAAGGTAAAACCCACTAGAGCTGATATCACAATGGTGGAGTTGCAGCACAGAAAGCAGTGGAAAATCCTTATTCCCACGACTATAAGGAACACAATCGTGAGAAGCATTACACATGAAGATCATAGAATACAACAGGTCTACTAAATCTTAAATAGGCCCTAACTTTGGCAAGTATAAATTAAAACCTTTGAATACCATCAATAGTTCTAAAACAGCAATTGAATGAAATTGCATTTTTTATCAAAAAAAAGAAAAGAAAAAAAGAAGCTAATCCCTACAGTGTATGTACTGTACAAAGTTATAATCATTTTAAACAATGTTTGGTTTCTACATTACATGTATAAAGGAAAATATGAAAGAAAACTCTTCAATTATTAAAGAACAACAAAGAACAAAGCTAAGCTTAAGATCACTGTTTGACAAGTGGCCGTGTGTTGTTCCAAAGCCATTGACGAGCAGAACCATCCAGCAGTGGTGACACCTGCGACATTTCTAGGTTAGTTAACAGAAATTCAACACATGAAGCAGGTAAGACAGAATGACTGATTATGCGTATGTGTGCGCAGAACTCAAGTCCTTGCGAGATAAGAAAAAGCAATGATTCTATTCCACCTTTTGAAATGAAAAAAAATATGGGAGTTCTAAAACATGTTTTCATATTTTCATTCTAAACCAATGACATGATATTCATATGTCTGCAAAATTTGGCTTATATGGTTTTCTCTACTGACTGAAAAGCAAGGTGTAAAACACCAAATTAAATCCAGTACTCTAAATACAACAGGGTACAATAAAAATAGATGTTTTCTTCATGAATCACACGAAACCTACTTTGAATTTCAAAAGCTATGAGAAACATGGATTTTTATAAAAACATATTTCAGTAGTTTGTCACCATGAGTCCAAACTTCTATATACCAAATAAAAGTACATAGAGATCAAAATAGTTTCTAGATGTGGAATATAACCTTTTCCCAAACTTGTGAATGGTAGTCATTGAGCCAATCAACTTCCACAGCAGAGAGCAAAGATAAGTCAATCAATTTACTCTGCATGATGAAAATAGCAAATCAGTAAGCATATAAAAAAGGAAAAAAAAAAAGAAAAAGAAATCTCTATCACAATCTTGTTTTAGACAGACAATTCAAGTTGCAACGGAAATCAATAACTCAAAAGTAGATGGTACAAAATAATATAATCCACAGAGGACATTCTTATCCATGTAGCCACTATTTTTTTTTCCTGCCTCTCATATATTGAATTAAGAAACACTACAAAGGACTCAGCTTTGGACCTCTTGTAAGATGCAACATGCTTGAACTTTTGAAATGCTTTCTAAATTATTTCATGATCCATGTTTACAATTGACAATTTCGAAAATAACACAGATTTTCAATTTTTTCCATTTATTTAATTTAGTGCCACTTATCCATTTTGGATGTTGATTAGAATGATGGCCAAATATCTTGACCATAGAAACATCACACTCAGTTCTAGCACTCATTCTTTAAATAATATTCTATTTATGCTTACCTCAAAGGGGAAAGAAGAACATTATAAGGTAGTGGAATTTTCAGAAAATAATCTGAAAGTTTCTATGTGATTGTCAAATATTCCCCCCCCCCCCCCAAAAAAAAAAAAAAAAACCACCAAAATGAAGTTCCAAGCATAAAGGATTGAGAAGTATGTCTAAATCGGTACAAGAATCTCAAAAATATGTGTGTGTGAGAGAGAGTCTCTCTCTAGTATGTGTGTAATATATATATATAATATTAGAGTATCTCTCTTGACTAATGCATCATTTAACCATGACTAAGGCCTCCAATGGCGAANTTGGCATACCTGAATGGGGACAAATGTGAGTTTTTCAAATCCCAGGTATCCAACCCCTCCAAATCGATTAGGTGTGTCAACATCTTTCACATAAAGGAGATTCTGCAGAAGAAAACTTAAATCACCATCTAAGAAGAGTGCGATTAAGAAAAACATATCATAATTTTAACGAGCAACCAGCATCAACAATAAAGAAACACATCTCCGTGAGAAAAAAGAGAAATAGAATATTCTGTGAATTAACTAAAAAATATGTGAAATTGTAAGCTAAGCATCACACTATTTTTCTTTTTTAATTTTTTCTATAAGTACCAAAATTATTAGAAGAAAAAAATTTGAGCCCAACCTCAACTTCTAGGAAATTTACAAATGAAACTAAGTATTTTTAAGTGCTACATGTTTCTATAACAACCTGTTAAAGGTTTGAACATCTAAAATCAATCTACACATCCATACAGAAATATATAGAAAAGAACAACTTTTATCAAGTGTTACAAAAATTACAGGCAGGCTCTGTGGTCACTATCTTTGCACTAAGAAGGTAATGCAAACCCTTATGTATCTGCTTAGCTCATACATACATTTTCTTCTTCACCACCAACTACATTGATTTTTGTCTAGCCAATGAACCTTGAAAACATAGCATTCAAGTCAAAGAAACATACCCATTTTTATCTAACAGGACCTAATAAATTGATTTAGTCACTGATGGTAAACTTTCCAGTGATATTGGTAGCTGAATGAATTTTCAAGGACATAAAAAAGAGCCACTGAAGAGTGTACCTCAATTCGAATACCAAAGGCATGGTCTTCATAATAGCCAGGTTCATTGCTGACAATCATGCCTCTCAATAAGGGGGTCATATTTCCATATCTAAAGCTAATACTTTGAGGGCCCTCATGAACATTTAATGCAGCTCCCACACCATGTCCAGTTCCTAAAAATGGAAGGAAAAGGAAATCATTTAATTAAGCCAACAGATTCGTTTGTTTACTTCACAATCAAATAATAAAATAACAGTAGTTTGGAGTTGGACATGTACCATGCCGGTAATCAAGTCCGGTCTTCCAAAGGAAAGAACGAGCAAATACATCCAACACAAAACCTGGGGTAGATTCAGGGAAAACTGCCTGATCAAGAGCTATGTGACCCTGCAATTGGACACTATCAGAAAAATCCCCAAAAAAAAAAAAAAAAAAAAAAAAATCTTAACTGCCAAAATTAGGCATCTGGACTCTCAAAAAGTACAAGAAAAAAAAAACCATAGTACACATGCTACAAACAATATATATAACCACATTGATTATTTAACCAAGAGATCATTAAGGGATGATACCCAAGATCAAAATGCACAAAATAGCAGATTGCTTTAATGTAAGAAGCAATAATATTCTGAAGTGACAAGAGATTCATACTTCTCTAAGTCCATTTTTTTTTTGATAGGTAATAGATATTTTCATTAAATAAAAGTACATCATGTTCACGATGATGAATAGATTGTACTAGAAACAAGTATAAACAAATCAAACAGAAACAGATTGCATGAAATCAAAAATGGATATACATTGTGTAAAACCCCAAATACGAGACCACCCAAACAATGTCCCAACTAGCAAAGACTTCAAAAAATCAGCAGATTTCTCAACATCCTCAAACGTATGGGTATTTCGTTCCCTCCAAATTAGCCACATTAAACAGGCTAGAACCATATTCCAGACCAAAGAAGAGTGTAAGTGTAACCCCAAATAATTCTCCCATGCAAAAAGAAGAGAAACAACTGCCCTTGGCATCACCCAATGCAATACAAACATAAAAAAAACTTCACTCCATAAGGCGTGTTACAATGAAGTAAAAGATGATCCACTGTTTCTCCATCGCAACAGCACAAGCAACACCAATAAACCAAAGAAAAGTTCCTTTTTACAAGGTTGTAAATAGTAAGAATACTATCTCGAGCCGCGGTCCATAAAAAGAAAGAGACTCTTCTAGGTATCTTCTACAAATAAATTTCCAAGAGAAAGGAAAGGTAGGAGGAGTAGATAAGGAATTATAAAAAGAGCACACATCAAAAACACCATTCGGGGTTAACTTCCAAAACAAACTATCAATCCCCTCACCCTAGGCATTTTGGAATAAATAAGCTCATAATAATTCTGTAGGCATTATTAATTAAACAGATAACCAAAAAAAAAACTACCTGTAAAACTCGAGTGAAGCATTCTTTTTGTCGTGCAGTAGGTTCGCCAAAATGCACTGTCCTGGTTATGTCAGTAGTACCATCAACATATTGAGCTCCACTATCCAATAAGAAGAGTTTCTTTGCATCCACAACAGCACAACTTTCTGTTTCTGGTTTGTAGTGTATGATAGCCCCATTTGCACCAGAAGCTGGAAGAACATCCTAACCGTTAACAGTGAGAGGTTTAATTATAGATAGCAACAGCTTCTGTATATATCATTAGTTGCAATTTGTGGAGCAACTAATACAATTATCCTTTGAGTAAGTGCCAAAAGGAACTGAACCCTGAAACTTGTAAGTTGACCAAATCAACTTTAAAAAGTACAAGAAACAAAAACTTCAAGTCACAGGCAAGCATGTTATGAAGATAAATACTTTCCAAATCCTTTTTCCATAGGAGCGAAAAAAAAATGGTAGTTTAGAGTTATAGAGGGCATAATTTCAGTTCAATTTATTAGTATCCAAGCTGATGTAC
>NW_027070719.1:0-27445 GCF_002906115.3 Quercus suber | reverse complement strand
TGTTTCCTCAGCACTAATAAAAAGTCACGTGATCCATGTGTTTTTCTCTTCTATATTCAATTAAACCACACACAGGCTCCTTTTATACAAAGATGTAACCAGCTGACAGAAACTGTATTTCAATAGGAATAGGAATAGTAATGATTGAGAAGAGTTTTTGTTGTGTGCAAACAAAAATTCTATTTCAAATCGGAATAATAGGAGTAGACATGTAGTGGCGACTCCACGAATTTTTCCAGGGTATTCCTTAAAAAGCATAAATTTTCCAAGTAGCGGCTCCAATAATTTTCCCAAATGTATTGTTGTTTAGTTGTTTCATTAATTTGTTTGTTTTTATAAACTATAATTTTTATATTGTTGTTTCATTAATTATAAAATTATTAATTGTTGTTTAGCCTAACATAATTTAATTTATTGTCTTTTTAATGTATTGGTTAAGTAAATTATTAATAATTGTTTATTAGTTACTTTTCCTAATTAATTATTGGTTAATTAATATCCCAAACAAACAAAATTAATTAGTTCAACTAATTACTATTGTTTGTTTGATACTGGAATATCACACTTTTACTTATAACAAAAAAAAAAAAAAAAGTCAACAAATTGTGTAGCACAAAAATATATAGGCCATATAGCTTGAGTCCAAGTTTAAAAAAGAGTGATTTATTACATATTTTATGACCATTAGTTGAACTAATCAACTAACACACAACACACAGCTATATTTATTAATTATTAATTGCACACTTGCACTAGCATAGCACACAGCACATGCTTTTTGTTGTTTATATGCACCTGATTAACCAAAATAAAATAAAATAAAAAAACAACACCAACACCGGATAAAGCCAAAAACAGGGTAAAATTAATAAAAGAGACTGTGAGATGAAGAGATAGAGAGACTGAGAGATTGAGATGAAGAAAGAGAGACTGAGAGATTGAGATGAAGAGAGAGAGACTAAGACAAAGAGAGACTGAGACAGATGAAATACCTTGAGGTTGACGGAGCAGGGAGGCCTGAGGCTGAGGGGCAACCATCTGGACTCGGGCAGCACGTTGAGCGAGCAAGACTGATCCGATCTCCAATCCGATGTGTTTTGCCATTCTGGAGCTCGAATTTGAGGCCTGATCGGCGATCTCCTCCGATCCGGCGATCCGTTGGTTCTGGCATTCTAGAGCTTAGTATATTAGGTTTATGGGTTAGGTTTTTTTCTTTAGACTTTAGGTTAGGTTTCTTTCTTTCTTTCAAGCGCCGTCCGTTGTGTGTTCTGATTTCAGTAATATTGGGTTTTAGTTTTTTTTTTTTTTTTTTTTTTGGAGAATCCGTGGGTTTACTACTGTAATCTGTTGGTTTGCTACCTTGTTTTTTTCTTTAGATTGGGCTTGCTTTACCAATTGATGTTGGGATTTTTTTTCCTGGTGGGCTTCCTCTCTGTTACAAATTATTATTATTATTATTATTATTATTATTTTCAGATTTTAGTTCAATTTTTTTTTGGGCTTTTTTATTTTATATTTTTGCTTGAAAGTAGAACAAATAAATTTTTATTTATTTATTGAGGGTGTTCCTAATTTGATTGGAGTGTTCCTAATTTTTTTTTAAAAGGCAAACAAAAAAAAAATTTAATTTTATATATAATTTTTTTTTTTCAATTTAGGGTGTTCCCAAGAACACCCTGAGACCAACGTGGCGTCGCCACTAAAAGAGATTTTGGAAGGACAAATGCATACACATCATGTATGGAGCAAAACTAGACATTGTCTTCACAGTATGTAGACTAACAAAATTTCTAAAACTTACGATTGATCACTAGAAAATAATTAATTGTGATGAATATCTATTATATAGAATATTCAAAGTTTATTTTATTATTGATGTGAGTGATAATATCTATGTCTAGTTAGATAATCACTACATGTGGGGGTGCTATGTGTAAGCATTAAAGAAATAAGGTGTATTTCTTACTCTACTATAGAATTAAATTGAAAGCATTGATTATAATGGTAATGGGCAAGGAAGGATAATGGCTAAAATTTTGATAAAGTGTCATGACCATAACCTTAGTAAGCCATTCCTTGTACTGTAGTTGTGAAACCACAATGTGTATGGTATACATAAGGGGTATACAAAGTGAACTTAGACTTAATAGTCTAAGACAAGAATACATAACACAACTTGTGGAGAGTACACTTGATAAAATACAAATGATGTTAGTTTGAATTTCTCATTTTCAAAAAAAAAAAAAAAAAAAAATCTAATTTTCCTTCCCTAAGACCAAACCTTTTTATTTATTTATTTTTATTAAAAATAAAATAAAACAAAAGGCTTGTCTTCCCCAATAAAAAAAGAAAAAAAAAGTTTGTCTCATAAAAGCATTCAAATTTCAATCAATTCGTGATCCACGTTCCTAAGGTTTAGATTAGAGAAAGCAATAAGTCATTTTCTCACAACACATCAACCATTTGCTTAGTCTTCCACTATCAAAATGCTTATGCTTTAAAAGTCTTCCTCTAAAAATTAAAAAAAAAAAAAAAGTCTTTCTTTTTTAAAGATAATAATTGCATGAGTAATGTGGGGCATTTTTTGCTTCAAAGGAAACTCATGAGTACTCCTTAGGAAAATTTTGCTTTTGTCCCACATTGGAAGGGTTTCCTTCCTCTTAGCACTTTATAAAGCATGAACCAATGGCATTAGAGTACCACTAGTTTGGTTAATGGTATTAGAGTACCAGGTTAACCAAACTAGTGGTACTCTAATGCCATGGTTCATGCCTTATAAAGTGCTAAGAGGAAGGAAACCCTTCCAATGTGGGACAAAAGCAAAAATTTGCCTAAAAGAGTACTCATGAGTTTCTTTTGAAGTAAAAAATGCCCCACAAGTAATGTTATAAATATAACAATTTTCACAATATGTGAAAGATAAAATTTGGCAACAAACTTAGTTATAACCTAAGACTATAATTCCACTCAATATCTTTTTACTAATGTGAATTTTGACAAATCCACCATTTGATTACATTTTTTTTTATATCCTCCATACTTGCAAAATTTTCAATAAAATTGAAGTTTAATAAATATGTCATCAATCAAATGTTTAACAAGAAAAAGACTTAATAAAAATTGATCTCCAACTCTACTTAAATTGCCTACAAAATAAGATACTCTCCTACTAATACATGATTTTACAACAAACTTATCCAAAATATTTATTAAAAAAAAAAAACTTCATCGCACACGCAAAGTGCATGTGATGAGACTAGTAAAATCCTATTATGATTGAGTCAATTTTGACTCAAGATGTAATGTTTTTATCTTCTTCTTAATAGAGTAACGATATTCTTATCAATATATATATATATATATATATATAGTGCGCTTGATAAATAAGAAGAATGTTAAAAGGGAAGACAAAACTTACAACACTAGCATTTCTAAAAGGGCCTAACCTTGGTTTTTTTTTTTTTTTTGAAACTTTGATGAATCTCTCCTTTCCCCTTCCCTAAGGCCAAACCTTAATAATGATTTTTAATTCAAAATAAAATAAAAACAATAAAAATTGGACAAGGTTTTTATCAATTACTTTAAAGATAAACCCTTCAAATCCTCATATATCTTTTTATTTTATGTGAATTTAAAAATCTAACTAATAGTTGCATATTTTTATATTCTTAACATGTATATCAAATTTCATTCAAATCGGATGTTATTTTCTATTTGATCAATAAATTTATTTTTTATGCATAATTTAGATCACAAAAATTTGAAATTTAAACATTTGATTGATAACATAGCTGTTGATCTTTGATCCTTTTGAAATTTTACAAGTATAGAGGATATAATAAAAATGTGCAATTTAATGGTTAAATTTTCAAAATTCACATTCAATTAAATGATAAAATAAAAGTTTTAAGGGAAACTTTTTTCCTTCAACATTTTCAATCAATTTGTAATCCATGCTCATAGAGTTTAGACTAGAGAAAGCATGTTGAGTCGTCTTCTCTAACAACACGTCAACCCATTTGCATAGCCTTTCACTACAAATAAAGAAATCTTCCACTATCAAAATATTGCACTTTAAAAGTCTTCCACTATGTGGGTTCAGTTAACTCAACTAGTAAAGTCTCTGACGGTTATATAAAAAATCTGGAGTTCAATCCCCGCCTACACCAATAGCTGATTGGTGTCTTAATTTGATGATATAGAGCTATCATTAAGAGTGAATGTCATAGATTGAAACTCTCTAAAAAAAGTCTTCCACTGTCAAAAGAAAATCCTTCATTTTTAAAGCAATAATTGCATGAGGAATTTATCAACACAAAAATTATTACAATAGTTGATTTGGCAAGTTTTAGAAAAAATTAACACTTACTCCTCTAAACTATACCTCCGCATTTACTCCCTAAATTCTAAGAATGCATGTTTACCCTTAAAAAATTACTCATCAGACGCCAACATGTCACTTAATCGCCATATAGGCAAGTCCACTAACGGAGGGACTAATTTGCTAACGGAGAAACTTTAGAGAGTGAAATCCTTTTTTCAAACTTTAAGCATTAAAATATCACATTTTGCACTGAAATTGATTATATCACATTTTGCATTGAAATGGCTTTGAAACACAACTTTAGTATAAACACATTTTACACTACAATTGCAAATTTTGAAGTTTTGATACAAAACATGATTTTTTTAAGAGGCTATTTTTCAGAAAAATTTTCCACATAAAATAATATATTTTTTTTCAAAATCTCTAGATTTTAGTGTAAAAGTGTTGCAAAAAAAGGGAGTGTAAAAGGTTAACGATATTGTATATGTATGCAAAATATTACTTACTGGTGTATTCTCAAAATGTATAGTTATGTTATGCAAAGTTCAAGCATAATGAACTTAGCTCGAATGGAAAGGGCAATTATTATGAGAAAACCAATAGAATAATTATGAATGTGCAAGTGTTTAAATCCTAAAATTTTTGGGACATTTATTTCTGATGATGCATAAAAAATAGAAATATTCCTTACCAATTTCCATCTCCAATGTTTTTGAAATCTTTCCCTAGACAAAAGTTTCTTAAAAATGCAGTTTCTTACTCGTACCAAATATATTCCCATTAATGCTTTATATATAATGTTATTATATATATTATTTTTTATTATTTTATTATATATAAGGGTAAAAGAATTTAATTATTATAATTAAAATTGAATCGATGAATTTTTAGTATAAATACGGTACACATTGTGAATTTCAGTTAGCTCCATTGATAAAATTTCTTGTTGTTGAATAAAAGATTTGGGATTTAAACCCCACCTATACCAAAACCAATGGGTATCATGGCCTATTGATAAAGAATAATTATCATAGAACGGATATTATAGGTTGAAATTCAATTGGTGTGTGTGTCTATATATATATATATATACTAACTTATAACCCCATACATATGCATAGATATACTTAAAAGATACACATTAAGATGCATAGTGTAATTTTTACATATATAATTTAAATATTATTGATAGTCATTCTTATTATATTTTTTTTTAACTCTTTAAAAAGTCTTGTAAGAATGTTATTAGGTAGAAAATGTAAATTGTCCCATTTTTAAATAGTTTTATGTTCATTAATTCTAGATAGGGGTGTCAATTCGAGTTAGTATGGCAGGTTCGTGTCGTGTCGAGGTAGAGGTATTCGACTAAATGGCTCAACCCTAACCCGACCCATTTAATAATCGTGTTATAATATTTCAACCCTAACCCGACCTGTTAATTAGGCGGGTTGACCTGACCCAACCCATTTGACCCGCTTAATAAACAAGTCATCTTGGTTAATACGAATGTAATACAACCCATTTCAACCTGCATAATATTAAATATAACATCCATCTAGAAAGAATTTTTTTTACATCCTAAAAGCAGTGTATACACTTTAAGTCTTCAGCTCACATTCAAAATAATATAGTTCAACAAAAATATAACATTCATCTAGAAATAAGTTCTTTACACTCCAAAATAAGTGAATACACTTCAACCCAATTCAAAATAACATAGTTCAACAAAAATATAATATCGTTGAACTCGCCAAATGCTAAGTATCAATATTGAAATAATCGGAGTAACAGTAAGCTAATCCTGACTATGACTACGATTATCATCCCTAGATTCTAGTTTATAAACTATCTCAATAAATCCACTTGTAAGATATGCAGACGGTGTCCAACACTAATACAAACACCAAAAAAAAACACACAGCACAAGACAAAAGCTACAGCCATGGCCTTAATCAACAATTAATATATCTCATATATTAATAAGCACATGGGTTCAAAGTATATAGAACAAAAATGGTTTTCTTTAATTCTCAAACTCACTAAACACTGAGAGAGAGAGAGAGAGAGAGAGAGAGAGAGAGAGAGAGAGAGCAATAACCTGCTTGAGACTTTGAGTTTGAGAATTGGGCGTGAGACTATAAGATAGTAAAGTGAGTAGTGCGGCTGAATAAAAATAATAATAAAATTAGATATTTATAAGAAGGTTTAGAGATTTAGAGATCTAGGGTTTGTAAAGTTTCAATTTTCAATTATATCCCTTGTAAGTTTTTGTAATTACTCACTTTTCTTTTTAAATTTAAAATATATGTTGGATATAAAGGTATGTGACAAATCTAAAATAAAATGAATATTTATTTGTTATATGAGTTAAACGGGTTATGTTAAGTGGGTCATTTTGGGTTGATACAAATAAATTGACATGTTAAATGTGTCTATTGCGGGTTACATGAGTTGACCCGCTTATGACACGTTTCTTATCATGTCACTTTCGGATCGACCCGTTTATGACCCAAACCCATTAAGGCCCAACCCTAACCCGCAAAAACCCGTGTCGAGTTCATATCGTGTTCGCAGGTTGAGTCGAACATTGACACTCCTAATTCTAGACTCTTTGGTATGGTCTCATATTTGATTACAAAATTATGAAATAAAACCCTTTCTAAAAATAAATAATTTAGGACACATAACGCAAATTGGACTTCAATAGTAGAATCTAATTGGATTTTTCTAAACTTTACCTATTAATATATATATATATAGATGACTTATAAATTTGAATTGTTTTTAGTTATACAAAAAAATGCTCATTAATATTAAATGATTCAAACTCTCTCTTCCTCTAATTTTATATATAATGTTAAATATATGATTATATTTTTTATGATTTATTTATATTGGACTCCTCATTTTCTAAACTAAATTAACTCAATTGGCACAAATTTTTTTTTCTTAGATGGGACACACACACACACACACACACACACACACACACACACACAACACACACACACACACACACACACACACACACACACGCCGCGCGCGACTTATAAACTTGAATTGTTTTTAGTTCTATAAAAAAAAAAAAATAAAAAAAAAATAAAAAAAAAAAAGAAGCTCATAAATATAAAATCATTCAAAAATTATATTTTTTATGGTTTACTTATATTGGACTCCTTGTTTTTAACACTAAATTAACTTATTTGGCACAAAAATTTAAAAACTTAGATTAAATGGGACACATGTCACAAAATCAAACTCTAATTGAAATCCAATTTTTACATTGAATTAACTCACTTGGCACAAAAATTTAAAAACTTAGATTAGATGGGACATGTGACACAAAATTAGACTCTAATTTGAAATCTAATTAGATTTTCTCTCAGCTTTACTTATTATTATATATATAGATTATGATGAAGCCATGACAAAGTGATCCTCTCTAGAGTGAGGAAATGTAAATGTCAAGGAAATCTACAATTGATAATATATATAAAACAGAAGTTGTTTGACTTTTGGCTAACCACATAAGATCATGCTATATATGCTTTTGAGACTTCAATTTATAATATAGATAATTATCATGAAGCATATACTATAGATTTTCGATTTACTTCCCTTTAGATGCCTAGAAATTTTATATTATTCTAGTTAATTTGAATTGTTTCAAATGCCATTTTTTGGAACTTTATAGTTGATTGATGACATGTTTTCTATATTTCCAACTCAACGCTTTCCTGGAAATGTTCTTCATAAAGAATCGGACAAAGAGTTGAGCTTGATGGTTTAGGACTCATATATATTTAAAATCATTTAAAATCCAAGCGATATGAAAGGAAGTCCTCCAACTTGCAAAACATAATAGAGACAATTGGTCTTACAGTAATTACAAAATTATGACTATTTTTTATTTGCAAAAGAAAAGATAATATAGAGGTTAAACAAAATACCCAAAACTTTGAGTCTCCATTTGAAAACCCAAATTAGACTGGCTCCTAACCATGATGGGGCTACTACTTTGCCATCATTGTGACCAAGATCAAAATACAAAACGATAATTCTGAATTTGTGATTATTCAAATAATGATAAATTCATTTTAATACTTTTTTTATTTTAGGAAATTATAAATTTATAATTTAAGACTTTGAACCTCTAAAGTCTTAAACATAGAGTTTTGGAAACTTTGTTTTTATTGTCCAAAGTCTTTGGATTCAGAGTAATCCATACGCTGGGCAGAACTTTTCAATTTAGAAAATTGTTTCTTTAGTACCTAATTTTCCACACTAACAATGAATACACTTAATAGCATTTTTGTTTGTCTAGATTTTTCAAGAAAGTGTCTTTCAAGTAAATTAAAGCTTGATTGCGAGGCCTTAGAATCTTGACAACAAATAATAGGAGACATTGAAATCTAATACCGTGTAAAAATGTCTACAACATTTTCACAACAAATCATAAGTGGCAGGTTGTTACTGGTTGTTATTATTGGGGCAAAAAAGTAATCTTAGTGTTAGGTTCAAACTTGAACCGGTAACAACTAATTATCTATGATTTGTTGTGAAAATGTTATAGACGTAGCACCTTTCTTATTATTATGTAAATAGTAAGGGTTTTACTAATGAAAATGATACTAATTGGATGATAATTTATAGGAGAGTTTTGTGCTTGATCAGTTTCTTTAATCTGAATGTTTTTTTTTTTTTTACGCTTAAGATTCTATAACACATTATCTTCATTTTGTAGGCCTTTATATAACACTTTAAAGGAAAATTTCATTGGTCATCAGGGGTCATTTTTCTTTTATAAATAAGGAATATAATATAAAGGCAAAAAAAATTCAGGGATCATAAGAATGAGATAAATGCCATTATGGGCGTTGTTTTGGCGGTTGTTTAGTATGTGAACTTTTTGTTGGTGGGAGCAATGGATTTTAATTGATTTATATGAGAAAATACATTGAGAAACCTATATTAATATAGCATGTTAAATTTCTATAAATAAATAATAAAAAAAAAAGCATTTTAAGTTTCTTATTAATAATAATAGAGTGAATTTTAATTAGATTTTTGAAAAGAAATAAAGATGATAATGGTTCTAATGATATTTTATTTTTATGCAAATAATCCTTATTGGAATTACAAAAATTAGGTTGGATTGAACTAATTCTGGAGCTCTGAAGGAATACATCACCAATTGATGTATGATTTCACCGTAGGGGTGATAGTGTGCCCATGAAATGAAATGCTAGTGAATTCTCAAAGGTATATATCAATTGGTCCATTTTGTTTGTATTTGTTTTTTGTATTTTTAGCAAGTAAAAGCTTGTCTTTTAGCATATAAAATTTGTCAAGTGAAAAACATTCAAATATTTCAATCCTGTTCCGTGTTCGTAGATTATAGTTCATAAGTCATAACATGCAATAAATATTTTCTCCCAACACATCAATCTAAGAGTAAGGCTGATCTTTTGTGTGTTGCGTGTCCTTCTCAGTTCTCACACCCACCGTGAAGAGACCAGAGTATAGAATTACGAGTCAATGAAGTTGTATTTGTTCTGGGAAAAAGAAAAAAGAAAAAAAAAAAGCTAGTCTCTCAAGTCTTCCACTATAAAAAGTTGTGTTTATTTATTTATTGTTGAAAGAAATGTTTATTACTTTTTTTTTTTTGGTCACAAAACAAAAAAAAAAAGTTTATTAATAACAAAAAGCTTGAACTTTAAAACTCTTCCACCATGAAGAGCAAGTCTTTCTTTTTTAAAGATAATAATTGCATGAGTAATGTTATGAACATAGCAAATTTCACAATAATTAAATTGTTAAGTTTTTTTTTTTAATTGATTTTTATCTAAGCCTACCACTAATATCACATTTTTATCTATCAAATTATTAATAACAATTTGTTTTCTCGATAGTTGTAATTTTGTGTGTGTGTGACTCTAGACTTATTTTAAATTTTTAATTGTATTCTTCATGAGTAACACAAGTGATCGAGGACAACGCTTCATAAAACCAAAGTCATTAATTTGAATCTCTCATTTTTCCTCCCCTTAAACCAAGTAATAGTAAACCAAAGCTTTACTTCCATTACAAAAAAAAATTATTATAAACTCATTATTTTATATTGGAAATTCTTTTACTAAATTGTTATGTAGCTTTTCTCTTCTCATTAATGAGTTTTTTATGTGAGAAAATCAGCACCTTACTTATGGATTTTTGCTGATATCTTCTAATTTATGTTTGTTATTGTACTCATCAAATTCAATTGAAGTGCTCATTAAATTTGCACAACTAGGAAAAAAAGTGAGGCTAATAGTTGGTCATCGATGACCTGTTTTCTATATTTCCATCTCAATTCTTTTTGAGAAATGTCCTTAAAAATAATTGGACAAAGAGTTTGAAGTTTTGAGCATTCTTTATTGGAAAAACCAAATTAGATCAAATGCTGCCTAACCATAATGGGTTTGCACCATTGTGATCAAAATCAAGATACAAAACGATAATTCTAAACTCGTGATTATTCAAATAAAGATAATTCAATTTATACAACTTTTTTTTTTTTTTGAAAATTACAAATTTATAATCCAAAGACTTCAAATCTCTAAAGTTTTAAAGAGATTTTTGGAGACTTCGTTTTTCTTTTTTTGAGTCTTTGGAGTCTCCGTAACTCTAGGTAGAACTTTTCAATTTAGAAAATTTTTTCTTATTATTACAACACCTAATTTTCCATACTAAACGTTGACTACACTTTTTAGCATTTTGCTCTATTTAGTTTTTTCAAGAAAGTGTCGTTCAAGAAAAATAAAAGATCATGAGGCCTTAGAATTTTAATAAACAATAACTGTGAGAAGAATTCAAGATTCATTTAATGGAATAGGAGATATCGAAATCTAATACCGTATACACTAAGTTTTCTTAGCAGATGGGGTGAGATTTTTGTGGGGTTACTGAAGGCCTAGTTACGGTTTACCAAATAAATAAAATAAAATAAAAAAGAAAAGAAAAGAAAGCTTGGTTATGTGAGTGCCCGGTCCAAAAGAAAAAGAAAAAGAAAAATTTGTTAATTGTGTCAGATTTAATTATTCTATGTATGGACTGTGGAACAGTATATAGGTGTCTTTGATGTTTTAGGTTAGTTGTTTTGGTTTAAACTGATTTATATACTGTTAACAAAATTTAATGATTTTGATTGTAGTTATCCTAATTTTTCAGTTTTTTATTTATAAATTGGGAATGAATTTGGTCGAGCTCTTCATGTTTTAAGAAATCTTGGGTAATTTGTAGGGGCCTGATTGAAGTTTTCTTATTTTTAAGACCCTTAACGAGAAAGACCAGTTTGTTTGAAAAATGAGTTTTGTTTCTCTAATTTACTAGGATTAAATGCTTCCGAATTAGAAAGACTGACTTTGCATGGGCGAAGAGTTTTAAGGCCTACTCTAGAAAAAGGTATTTTCGAAATCAAAACCTTATATTGGTCACTAGGGGACAGAATCAGAGGTCCTAAAGCATACAAAGTATTTATCAGAGGTAAGAGAAGCTAAATTTTATTGAATAGATAGGTCAATTTACATGTCTTGAAACTTAACTTTGTTAAATAGGGGAATAGATTTGCCAATCCCTAGTGAATAATCTATTCTTTATATATAGTTAACCAAGCTATGAAACGATGCTTGGGAATAGATTTAGCAAATTAGATAAGCTTGCACCACTCAAAGAGTAACTTTAATAGCATTCCATGTTGTCCCCAAATTCGAAATTCCCATATATTTTGACATTGTCTTCTGCATTCTGATCAGTGTTCACCTCAATTTACCTGTCTTGAATATGAAACTTAATTGCTTAACTTGCTAGTTGCCATTTGCCAACTTTAGTTTCCTGCACCAAGAGCCATTTAGACCTTTGCATTCACTATACGGGCTGAGTTATACATGATTCAAGGTCCATACTGGAGCAATAGACGACCCTTGAGATGCCAATTACCCAGCCAAAGATAGGTACTATTTTCATGGAGAAATTGTCTAGCTAAAAATGAGTCCCAAAAATTGTAAAACTTCCTTATTGCCAATCCCAAGTAATTGTCCAAATTCCTTTTCACTATTGCTCGTCTGCTGCATTTATCTAAATAAATGAATAATTATCCAGTTTTAAATTTCCTGAAGCTAAAGGAGCACCGTTGAGAGAAATCTCATTTGGAAAAAAGGTATAGTGACTTCACTATCATTTGCGAAACTTGAGAAAACAAAAGTGCAGCACTAAACTAATGACTGTATCAACGTCCTAGATAATTAAACCTTGTAGAGATTAATCGAAAAGGTATTTTTAAAAATCTATTTTCTTTGGAGATTATAGAAAATAACTCCGAATATATTCTCCATATACATTGAAGTGAGGATTCTGCACAGGGATAATTAAACATTGCAAGGAATCCACCAAATACCCTCAGAATTTGTTACAAAGAGCCATTTAGTTTGCACAATTATGTAGAATCTTGTCATCTTTTGTTTGAGACTCAAAATAGAGCTACCATGATAACGATGAAAACTTAGATCACCAATTGGAATGTATAAACTTTTATTTTTAAAAAGCAGAAATGGAGACTGGGCGTCATGGCAAGGTATAGTTACTATAGTATACTACATTTTACAGATCTCTGTTTGTATGAGCTGAAAATTGATTTTAAATGATCAGATCGGATTGCCTTTGACATATAGCAAGAAACATGTAATTCATATAAATTATATCTGTCATCAATGTAGAGGATATTTTTAGAGATTAGGTAAAGCAGTTCTAGAAAAAGGTCCTAGGATTGTATTACTTGTCCTAATATGTCTAGATCACCATGTATCGTTCATACTTTGTTGCAATTCTCAAAAATGAATATTGCTTGCTGCTTTTTGTTATTTTATTTATGAAGAAATTCTTGACATGCAAACTTTATTCATCGGATCCTACACAAGTAGCATAAGTGAATAAAACAATCTGTTCCATGATGTGAACATTTTAACAAAATAAACAGCAGGTAGCATAAGAGAATAAAAATTTATTACCATCGTCTCTTATACTTATTGCCACAATTACAAGAGAAGTGCCTTTTGGTCATCTTGCAAGCCCACTTGTTTGTGATGCAATCTAGTAATTTCTGAGCATTGATAATATGCTTTATACAATAATTATGACATAGTATACTAAAAGAAGTGCTGCAATGCATTTTCTTGATATTGTTTTCCTCTTAAACAAATAAATCCTATTATCTTTATTGTATAATATGCATGATGATTTCTGTTAGGCCTTCAGTGATTGATACCTATCTTTATTTCCTTCTTCCAAAAATAAAGAAATAAAAAATAATAATCTTTGGGTTAGGCAAATGCAGCAACTAGAATGGCTGTGCCTGATGAAAGTAAACTGAAGTTCTTGGAGCTAAAAGAGAAGAGTAATTACCTGTTCATTAATTGGTAGCCCAAATAAAATCTGAGGATTTACCGAGTATCTACCTGCCAATGAGTGCAGCTATGCTGTCTATGATTTTTTTTTTTCATCACTGATGATTGATGAGAATTACCAGAAAAGTAAAGAGTTTTTCTTTGCATGGTAACTCTTCTTTTCCTCTATATGCATGCTTAAAGACTATTGTTTCTCATTTGGTGTATACAGTAGGATGTTAAAATAAAGAATAAAGGAAGGCACCACCATGATTAGTAAAACTTGATTGGTACTTTAAGAACTCTTCTGCAGCTCTGCTGAGCAAAAATCATGGCAAATTTTGCTTCCCCAGTTTAATGTAAGTACTCTCAAAATGCTAATGAGTAATGACACAATGGAATGAGAAATTGGATGCCAATTTATATTTGGCTTTCAGACTGAACGCTGCTCCTCTCTGCTGGCATGTGAATATATTGAAGGCCAAAATAATAAACAATTTAGCATGCAATGGTGTCTGAGAAGGTTCACTTCTCTTGTTTTTCAAGTCACCTGGTACATCAAAGGTGAGAAGTACAATGGTCTATGCTTAGCTTCAAGGATAGATGCAAGAGGGAGATGGATGGCATTCAAGTCGAGTTGCAAGCAACAAACCCCTTAGCTTCAAGGATAGATGTCCTGAGGCTATTTTTGGCAAAAATCCAATACCAAATGAGAAGCAACTCAAGAAAGTTACCATATTTTTGGAGGATTATTTCCAGAAATTTTATTGGATTTTAAGCTGATAGCCACTAAAGCTGAGATTTGACCCCTCCGTCCTGGTACAAATCCCCATCCAGCTTGAAACAAGTCCCTGCAATGAATAGGAATAATTCTGAATAAGCTATGGTTCAAGCTTATAAAAGGAAGCCAATGATTTGGGACAGGTATTAAATTTTCTTACTAATTGCTATTGTGCCATTGAATGATTTATAGAAAGATTAATCTCTTCTTGGGATGTAAAATTGACATTTACAGGGACTAATGTGTGTCATGAAATTGGCATTTAGACTACCTGAATGCTGAAAGAGAAGGGAACCATTCATTACCTGAAGCATTTTCTGTTCCCCTTTAAAGTTGATGTCACGTGCATAAAAATATTGCAGGGGAGAAAGACGAAAAACCCACCCTAGCCCATTCATATAAAGGTCATTTCCCTGTCAATTAAGAAACTAAAGCTGTGACATATTTCTAAGCTGCTGAGGTATTAATACTCCAAATTCTGCAAAGGAGAGACCGAGATGTCTAAGTCTCTCCTAGAAACCAAATAGCTTGGAATACCCTTACAAGTAGAATTATTAAACTCTCGTAATTTAGTAGTTCTAGCTAGAATAATGAAGGATTAATCTTGCCACCCAATATTAATCTATATCTATCAGCAGGATATGGAATTCCTTAGCGAAGTTGGACCCAAATTTCTACATATGTTGTGCATAAGACTCCACTCCATCTACAACAATCTTTATGAATAGACAAAGTCAACAACCCATTTGAAGGATTTTTAAGACATTTGAAACTTAGTAGGGTATTAAAAGGAAAACTAAAGCAAAAGTAGCACAAGAATTATAAAAGATATAGACATGATGAGCAATAATTAAGGAAGAACTTTGCTCAAAGGAAACTTAATACGTTCATATCAGGCTTTAAATAGGCTTTTCACCAAAACTAGCCATCGATGCTTAGATCACAAATAATGTTTATGCTTTTGTACATTTTCTCAAAAATAAACCATGGTTATCATTCTCAGATGGAACTACATACCGGTAGCAGATAAACACAAGAATTTTCATGTATGCTAGGGTCATGATTCTCTGAAGACTTGTAAATCGAACCTTCAACTTTCACTATCTACAAAGTTTCTTTCAAGTGGGATAAAGTATTCCATGGGGCACTATTGTGCTCGACTTCCAAGTTGCAAGTTTCGTGTTCTTTTCATTGGTCCCCAACAGTTCACTAGACAAGCTTTCATATTACGTAGGTCTTCAACCAAAACAAATCTTACTAGCTTTCACCACACTGCTTCTTGGTCATGTGCCCCTTCTTATAGATTTGAGATGTTTTTTCTGAATTCTCAATTAAGAAAATGCATACCAGTAGCAAATAAGCGTATAGGAACATGCAAGCATGATATTTAATGTCATTCAGACCAAGGTGCAAAGTTGGCTTGAATTGTTGTAGCTTTTGCAAAAAATAATGAAGGAAGCAACATTGCCTAGCCAAGTGATTGTTAAACACAACCTTTGATTTTTTTTTAATTATTTTTTAGATGAATGAGAATCTATTCTTCAGAAAAAAGAAAACAAACAAACAAACTAACTAACTAACTAACTAAGTACAAGATTTTGTTTCCTAAACATTTATTTATTTATTTAGATGAGTGAGAATTATTCATCAGAAACAAAGACAGCAGTAACAGGCAGCAATAGTTGTCAACAAGACTAGCAGACTGTCAACGAACCAAAGCAATACAAAGAGCCCTAGCAACAATATAGGATGAAATACTTTAGATTACAGGTCATCATATCAACAAAAGCAACCAGAAGATAGACAAATTCAACAATTAAAACTTAGAATCAAATACATTCATAGGGATATTCCAAACAGAACACAACCTTTGTTTCTATATGAACTTGCAATGTGCCTGCTTGATGCCAGTCCATCTAACCTTTATGACAATAATCTTGAAGAAAGTTTTTTCGCGCCATCAAGAGTTTTCTCCATCCAAGTGTGATATATATGAGCAATCCAAGAAACTTTAAGAATGATAACAACAAATCTCTTCTGCCTTTTAGAACCCATATTGCCAAGCTAACTCTGCATCCCAAGTAATAGGTCATCTAGGAATTGAACAAAGCCTAAAAGTTTCTCCCAAAAATGTTTTTAACATCCACAAGAATAGAATAGATGATCTCTACTTTCCCCATCTTCTAAACAAGCAGCACAGTACACCATCTTGGTAACACCATTGCAGCCACCAATCCCTAGATCTAGTCTTAATTGCTAGCCAAGCTATGAAACTAAGCTTGCAAATAGATTTAGAAAACCAGGAAAGCTTGCACTGCTAAACATTTGGTGCAGTAAGTCTAATAGCATTCCATGATGCCCCCTAAATTTGAATTTTCAAGATTTTGTTATTTCTAAATTGAAATTTTCTGCTGCATTTTGATCAATGTTCACCTCAAAAAACTTGCCATGAATATGAACCAAAGCCTCAAATTTGTTGGCTGCTAATTTTAGTTTCCTCCATTGCGAGCTGATGAGACATTTGCATTCATAGCGCTGACTGTCATTACTGATCCAAGGTCCACATTCAAGTAACAGAGGATCCTCAAGATGCCAATTATCCAGCGAAAGATAAGTACTATTTCCTTCTTCAATATGATGTTTGAGAAATTGTCCACCTAAATTGGGGCCTAGTAAAGTGTAAAACTTCCATATGGCCAATCGCAAGTAAGAGACTAGATCCCTTATAGACATTACCTTTTAGCTATTGCTCCCCTGCAAGCACGACCAATATATTAAATGAATAATATCTCTTAAAAAAAAAAAAGAAACTCCAGTTTAAATGTCATGAAACTGGAGGTAAGAACTGCTGAGAGACATGTCTTTTAGGAGAGAGGTATTAAAAAATTAACTAGAAAGAGAAGGCTAGATTTGGCATGGAAGGAGAAGTAGACAGTATATACCCATGCTTTCTCAATGTAGGCGTTCTTTTTAGTAACTGGTGGCAAGGGATCTACCAAATAGCCTAGTAATTTGTTACAAAGAACACACTAAGTTTGCCAAGTTATGCACAATCTTCTTGTCTTTCTTCGAGACTTAATTAAGTGATCGCTGGGAGATTCTAAAGAGAGCTAAAAGGATAGCTGAAAGAACACTTGCCTCATCATTTCAAGTTATAGCATATTGCTTAAACAAAACTACAAATGGGATTGCCCTTGAAATTTATAAGAAGAAACACCATATTCATATATGCCAATGGAGTGAACATAAATAATAATATAATGGGGCCTCTTTGATTGGTCTAGGTGTTGGGGCCTCTTGGATTGTTCTTCTATCATGGAGTTTACTTCTTCTCTTAGAATGGAATCTTGATTTATATGTTTCTATGTTTCTTTGCTTTTCATCTTTTCTCTGTTCACCATTGTGAACACCTTGTATTCATATTTCTTTTTCTTTTCAATAATATTGACTAAAATTTGCAAGTACACAAAAATTTTGGAAATAATTATATTCTACCTCATCTGGGGTCTGTTCTCCCCGGAGTCTTCGCCCATCAAACAAGAATGCAATGGAGTTGAAATCCACAGACTGACGTTCACAGTATGCAGTCATGAGTTTCCGAAGCTGGGTGCTTCGTTTGATCCTAAAGAACACCTCATTACCATCCTACAATCAAACAAGACCCACAGGGATTAAAAAATGAGATGCAACTGGAAAAGGAGGCAGCACACTTTGTTGATGCAAACAGGAAGTTATATTAAAAAGCTAAAAAAGGCAACTCTAACAAAAGCAAAATTAAAAGCGATACGGCATGAAGGATACTAATCCCACAGTTAATATAACTAGAAATTTATATTGAAAAGTATACAATGGAATGTGCACATAGGCACCCATGGATAAAATAAGAAAGAAGAGATCATTGTTTGTTCAAGAAGTGACAAATTTGAGTCCCAAGAATCCAACCAACCAATATGGTGGAACAATCCAATTCTAAATGCAGCTCAACTAAGGTTGTTTAGCCTTTAGCCCTCATTTAATACAAGGACTAAAGATAAGCAATGCAAGCATTAAAATTCACTAGTCTTAATAAAAATTCTTGAAACATTTTGCAAATTGATAATTTAAATTGTCCACCAGACCAAAACAGTTTCAATTTGATTCCACATCCAGCTATTTCCAAGTAAATGAGTGCTCTTTATGGTAGCTAAAAGTACCAAACCAATCATATATAATTTAAACCAACCATTTATTCAGTCTAGTAAGTGCCAGCTACAGACACAGTGAGAACACGTATAGTAAATGCCAGAGAAGGTCTGGATTGGGGATTCTCAAACAGGGATCGGTTGATAGGTGGGTGACCCTAATGTATTTGATCAGGGCCAAGTACACCTTCCGAGTATTCAAACAACATAGTTCTATTAAATAAAGTAGACCCAGCTCATTCTTGAACTATTAGAAATGCATTTGTTAAAAGATTTTAACAAGTGCAAAAACTCAACTAAGAATAAATGCTTTCAAGTCATTGATGACTTTCATTTACAAACTTACTTCATTTAGAATTTACAAACATTTCCAAAATGAAGATACAATGTAACAGAACACATAATAATAATATGAGCTAAATATTATTCACTTTTAGAAAACAAAGTATAGAATACATTACTACCGATTTCACATGGCACAAAGTGGAAACAGCAATTTTAGGGCATTGATTCTCCCACAGTAGTTAGTGAACATCATTTGTCCACATCACCTGCTTCGCGTAATAAATGTGCACGTCATGAGTGTGTACATCATGATCGTAATTATGGACGTTGTGGGTATGGAGTGTTCTAATACTAACATGTATAACATTCCTCACACAGTTCAACATCATTGCAAACAATCCTATATGGTGCCAACTGCCAACAAACCATATTAAAACCACATAACACCTATGAAGCATAGGTGCGGGTGCGGGTGCGAGACTCGGCAATTTTTGAAAAAGTAGGATGCGTGTGCGGCAGGACTCGGCAATTAAAAAATTATTAAAAATATTTTTATTTATATTTTCTATATATTTTTACTATTAAAATATTCTTAAAAAATACATTGCTATGCCTTGATTCACAAAACAAAGAAAGAAGAAGGCAGGAAACACATTACTATGCCTCTGAGGTCAAAATTTTGGCTGTTCCGGCAAGTTTCAAGGCTGATATCGGCCTGTTTCGGCCGTTTCCGACATGTTTCGGCCGTATCGACAGTATCGGTTGCCGCCCGATACGACTCAATATGGCCCGATTCTGGCCGAATCGAGCCGCGTCAATGCGAATCGAGCCGAGTCGGCACAAATCCGAGAAAAAAAAAAAAAAAAACTCAGACACGGCATCGACTCGCGGTCACCCACGTCAGGCCGCGTCGGACTCAGGTGCGGCACCCTCCCAGCCGCGTCCGTGCTTTCTAGCATAACACCATATAATATAGCAATATTTTTCACATAACACCAAGTGTATACAAAGGTTTTTTAATTTTGCTCAAACATACATGAAACATACTTAACATAGTGACAACACACCATTTTTCACCACAAAATAACACCATAACATTGCACGATGACACAAACCCAGAAAAATTAAACCAAAACAATGAATACCCAGATGAAAAAATTCAATTCCCAAAAAAAAAAAAGATATAAAACCTGGCCTTTGACTTTGAGATTAATGTGTGTAGACTGATCCATAGGCTTCCTGTCTTCCTCTTGTCCTCCTGTACCAACACCAGTACCGCCACCTCCAACTGTTGCAGACATCTTCACAATTCTCACTCTCTTTTAAATCACTCAGAACTCTCTCTCAATCTGCCAATCTCAGAATCCCTTTGTAATTTGAGTGAGTAAAACATTTTATGTTTTTTTTTTTTTATGTTTTTGTGATAATAGTAGAGTACCTCATCAATCGGAAATGTATCAGTAAAAAATAGCATCGCTGAAGGCATCGGTACACAAAAAAGCATTGGATAAGATGGTAAAGTTATGGTTCCTTCCCAGATTTTCAAAGTTCGAGTGTACAGATCTCATGCCTCACACCACCCAAGTAGTGTCAATGCATTCACTAGTAAAAGAAGTAATGCATGTAAGCTTGCTTTTCTTTCTTTTTGGTAAGCTAAAAAATTTTTGGTAAGTAAGCAACTGATGAAAACGAGTTTTGGCGGTTGAACCTCTAGTCCTTTGATTTTCACCAATTTCAATAAGAAATTCTGTTTGTGGTGTGGACTAATATAGATCCTTGTTCATATTTGAACTGATAAGACCGGCAGGTCTAACACAGTTATTAGAACAATGAGAATTTCCTTTCAAGTGATATTCAATATAAATCAATACCTGAAAGGTATACATGACAACGAGCTGTTAGGAAATAAAATACTAAACCTTGAGTATTATTCTCTTTTTTAAAGTTACAGAAGTGCAATGCAATTATACAACATACCAGGGTTGGAAAATTGGCATACTGAAAAATCTTTCAAATCGATACCTTCCATTAAAGCACTAGCCTTCTCAATTTGATCATCAATTGCTTTTGGTGCAGCACCATTTGAATTTGAATTAAAGCTGCAAGATGTCACCGTATTTTTTACTAATATGTTACTAAAAGTCAACTAACCAACTCAATTATTTCTCTTACCTCTTCAACATGTCTGATGTCTTCAGTGTGGGGAAGATATATCACGTGCATTCCTGGCAGCTCAATCTGACCACCATGGCCGATAATCTCTTTCTGAGAATTTTCCAGGAAATTGGTAAGGCTAACCAAAATGTAAAACTAACACAATTTCAAATTAAAAACAATAAACAAAATTCAATTAGAATACACTTGAAATTTGAAATCAACTCACTTTATTTTGTAATTTGAACTAGTACTAGAGAAAAAAGATGACTAAGAACCAGAAACCCTTATTTTTTTTTTCAGATAAGCAATGAATAATTGTATTGATTATTTACAAAGGGTACAAATCAAGATATAGTTTGCTGGCTCTATAATCAACTATCCCCCATAAAACATCTCAAACATACAAAGAATCCAAAAACTCTACAATATTAGATGGTATAACTCATCTCTTAACAACTGATTCAATGGAATAAAAATCTAACAGCCGATAACTCCTGACCCTCAAAAGGTCCGAATGAGACATAATTGTACGGAATTCCAAAATCTTATATCTGAAAGAACTTGGTCTCTTTCTCCAATATTGAAGTGACCTGTGCACTGATTTAGGCATCATCCATCCAACATCAATAAGCACAAAGATGAAACCTAAACTCCATGGCAATTCGATAATGAAATAGCAAGATATCCATATTATCACCGCTTTATTTACTCATACAATACTGATCTACAATAACCATTCCTTGCTTAATTAGATTATCCATCGTGAGAATTTTCCCAAAGACACAATCCACACAAAGAAGGTTAACTTTATTGGTACCTTTTCTTTCCGTGTAGCCTTCTAACAAATGAACTAGTGATCTCTCTAAAGACCTTTGATGCAGGAAAAATCCTAAATAGATACGACAACAAAATTGAAGAACCAAAAAATAAAACTAACGTAGGAATCAGCACCTAGGCTTACTTAATATAGGCACCAAGCAAGAAAGCAAAACCTAGGAATAAGAAACCTAGTGCTGGCTGGAATTAACACCCGACCATTGAGAAAGTTTCAGTGGAAATTTTATTAATCAAGACTGTCTAACCGTCTGTTGGAGGTGACAGGTGAGGTCGGGTGAGGCAGCCTCCCACCATAAATTTTATTAATCAGCACTGGCATAGAAATATGATACATGTGCTAATTTTTTTTAAATTGGGCTACAAGATCATGGCCTGAGTTGCTGAGCTGCATGGCCTGGCTCTAACAAGCTGGTAATAAGTTTAATTGGCGGCCAAATCCATGTGCTCAACAAAGAAGTATCTCTGGTTTTTAATTTTAAATCTATTCTTGGTATAGGCTCACGACCTAACTGCAAGTACAAGACATTTGACACTCTTAAATGACGTCGCCAAGGACCACTCAAACCCGATTGCTATGAGTGAGAGTTTCTAGCCAACTAAGCAACTATATGACCCAAGCGGTTGTGACAAACTGAGGTGGCCTCCCCAACAGTGGTGAGTGACAACTTCTATTGTATAACCCATTAGCAATTGAAAATGCAATTTTTAAGTTTTAACTATGCACTTTGTGAACAGATGCTTTCTCAGCTGATCCTTCATATCTTCCAATCTGAAATTGGAATATGGATGTTTTATGAGAAAATACCTTTTTTCGATAGTTACAATAATGGGGGAAGGGGGGATCAAAACCCTGGCTCTCCTAAAGGAGAGCAGGGTATGTCACTGAGCTACAAGGCTCTTGGCATAAAGTGGGAAAATACTTAAGACTAGGAAAAGGAACTTGACAATATAAATTTCAGCATCAATATTGAACACTCAAAAATCTTCAACACAATATAATAAAACCTAACATGGAGATTATATCATTGTAGCATGCTGTGAAAATTTCATGTGAAGGAATAAATTCGAATGACAAAAAATCATGTTTCTATTACTGTTCAAATATCAACTGCCATTAATACTTATCAAAATTTGATGATTAAACTGCATCACAAGGTACAGAAAACAGTAGAAGCATTGATATGTTTCAGGCATACTTTTGATTATTTTTTAATCTTCTACACTGAAATTATGTTGCTAAGTGTTGCGTAAGGACTAAGGTATCATGCAATTTTATAATGATCTTGTACTATGGAGTGGATTACTAAAAGACTGATCACAACTTTAACACAAATGACTTTATTTGACCTTCCTATGCTCTTTTGCATTCAAAGTACGTTGCACCATTGTCAAAAAAAATTGATGTTCATTTTTTTTTTTTTATCAACACATATGCTCAATTTTCATCCAAGCTTTTAATATTATCTAAATATTTATTGTTCGTAGAAAGCCTTAAGTGTAATCTAAACTTGTCTATTGCTTTCTTTGAGTCAAACCAATTTCTACTTAAAACCTTGAGGTTCCTACAGCTCTTGAAATATCATCAACTTCCCATAACAATGACTCTTTTCAAATTTCAAAAAGCCAAGACAGACTTCAAAAATCAAAACTTTTAAGATATTTAAGCAATTTCAGATGAATAATGCAACAATCAGTTCCCCCACTTCTAATATGATATGTGGTAATCCTGAAAATTGCACATGAGGAAGAGTGGTGATAATTACACACTATGTAAGGGACACACATGAATTCGTGTTTTGAAAACACAATTTCGGTTAAAATTGTGAAATTGTGTTTTCACAATCATGTTTTCAAAACACGATTTCAAAAGCTGTTCGTTTGTTAGCATGTAACTAGCAGTATGCAACAATGATTAGCACACAAGTAATACCATAAAGAAAAACTAGAGGAAAGCATAATTCTCTCCCACTGTTGGTAAAAATTGAGTGAAGTCATCCCCTTCCAATCCAATCAAATCCTGTAACAAATAAGGTTTGAAGTATTAAGCAATGTAACTAATCTAATCAGACAAGAAATTCACTCAATAAATCAAAATGAGCTATGTCCATACAGCAAAGAAAAGTGAAACATTGAACTCCTCATTAGGCTGACTCAAGGGAAGAAGTTCAATTGAGATGCCTAAATCTTGGGCATCCCATGGGGAGAGAGAAGAAGAAAGTATCAATGACTTTCAAAAGATTAAAATCCCTTTAAGAAAACCGGTGAAGCAAGTGCAAAAAAGTACTTTAGCTCTATGCAATGTGGTCCATGTCATATCTATTTTTGTCGCTCTCTTGATGTTCCCAAAAGGATCATCTTCATTTGTAAAAAGAAGTAATAGTTTATCAGACGTCTTTGCAGATATGAGATAGGTTATCCGCCAAGTATTAGCAAAACTCAAAGACCGGGGGCATAAGAAAAAAATTAAATTTTTTACTTGGCAAGCCACAAGAAAATTCAATAGAAAAATGAACTGTAGTAACAAAGTGGAATTACCCTTTACGCAGAAGTGCTTGTGTATATTTACATGTGAAGGCACATGGACAGGATACTGAAACCCTTTATGTACCCATACGAAATAGCAGAAATACCAATCCTTTAAACAACTGTCAATCGTAAACACTCAAGAAGATAAAGAATCCAATAAATACAGAAAACATAAAACACAATCAAATTAAATACCCTTGAGAGTTATTGATAACAACATATACAAGGCCCACCAATCCTTTTTGGCAACAAAACTTTATCAGGAAATAAAAAGACTCAGAAAAGAATAGAAATAATGTAAAAAATAAGCCAAATTGAGGTATTAGAATACATACCTTGGCCATCACTTGTTAACATTCTATGCATTATAGGGACCAACGTTGGTTCAACTTGGACAAAAAGGTGAGGAAGCCTGCTCACTGATTCAAGAATTGTGCTAATGGAGTTTTCCAAATTGTTGGGTGCCGATTCCTGATACGCATCAAGAGGTCAAGATGTCTAAGTCTCTATAAGTAATCAAAGTAGCTTGGAATGCCCATATCAGTAGAATTATTAATTCAATTAATTTAGTAGTTCTAGCTCCAATTAAAAAGGATGAATCTTGCCACCCAACATTAATCTATATCCTCAACAGAATATGAAATTCCTAGTTGGAGCTTGACCTAACTTTCTACTTACGATGTAACATCATACTCCAATCCATCTATAGCAATCTTCTTGAATAGACAAAAAGTCAAAAACAAGCCCATTTGAAGGATTTGTGAGAGCTTTGAAACTTGGAAGGGCTTGTTTTTCTTCCTCATTGCAGTTTACATTGGAACTTCTTTGCATTAGTTGGAATTGTAGGGTATTACAGAGAAAACTACAGCAAGAGAAGCATGTTCATGGCAGGAAACAACACAAGCTTATGGTTAAATATGTTTTTAGCCAAAACCAAACATCCATACTTATCTCATAAATAACGTTTTTGCCGTGTTCATTTTCTCTAGCAATTAACCAAGAAGATCATTTAAATATCACCTTAGAAAGAAGAGGACTATTGTTTATGATTTGATTTTCTCAACACATGAGAATTTTTTGTATGCTTTTTTTTTTTTTTTAAATGTATGCTAGGGTCATGCTTCTCTGAAGACTTGTAACTAGGACCTAACTAGGACCTTCATGTATACTATAAACTTTCTTGCAAGTGGGAGAGAGTATTTCACAGCATACCATTTAGCTTAAATTGCAAGTTGCAAGTTCCATGTTCATCTACAATATGTTTGAGAAATTGTCTACCTATATAGCAAACCAAAAACATGTAAAATTGTTCCAAACTAAGTTTCAAAATCCCCTTACAATACCTTTCACTATTGGTCCTATACAAGCATGACCAGAACTCTAGAAAACATGAACCATTTAGTTTTAAATATCCTGAAACTCAAGGAATACTGAGATATGTTATTTAGGAGAAAGGTATGGTAAATTAACTATCATTTGGCATACCTGGGTAAACAGAAGCATAGTACTAGACTTACTACTGTATCACAATATTGTGTACATTTAATAAAAATTTATAGAAAAAATAAGAATCAGAAAAACCTTAAAATCAAGATCCAAGGTAGTTCTTATTTATTTCTTTAAAATTGTAGGAAAATTTTCTCCTATTTGGCAGGGGAGGAGAAGTAGACTTTTGAGAGCCACAATTTTGTAAACTGGGCTTCCTTCTTAAAATCTAGTTGGAACATATCCAAATGATAGCCTTGGAATCTGTTATAAACTAAATGTTTAGTTTGTGCAGTTATACACAATCATGTTGAGACTTTAGATATTTGAAAGTGATCACTAGGAGATTCTAAAGAGATCTGCTAGGATAGCCGGATGAATATATCAACTTTTCTCTTTAGAGTAAGAGAAACAGTATATAGTATATACTACATTACTACTTTTAACAAATCAGTTACTTTTATGAACTAAAATTTGATTTTACAATATTAATCTTCAGGGATTACATGACAATACAAATCGGACTACCATTGATGTTCATAGGAAGAAACACCATATTCAGATACGCTAATGGAGTGAATTAACTAATAATATAAGTATTAACCAGCAAAAAGATTATTTGGAAATCATCAAAATATTAACATGATCGAGACAACATTTACTTATAATATTTAACATGATCAAAATATTTAACATTTGCACAAGGTATTAAGAATCTTACAACAAGACAGCACTCTTAAGCTTGTACCCCATGTGATCTAGGAATTGAAAGTACATCATTCTCCATTGCTTATTCAATAGTAAAGGACCACATACACCCCAAAACCCAACCACCAAGCCGAGTGACATGCTCACATAGAACCAATCCACTTCAAGTCCACTAGTATCTTTACTTCTTATGTTGGGTTTTACACCATTTGTAGCACAATTATTAGTAAGTGGCGGTCCACACAGTTTGTTTCCAATAAAACTAGATGGATCAAGGCTTTGTAGTTGAGTGCTTAAAGGAATTTTCCCAATCAAATTGTTGTTTGACAAGTTCAAATGATTTAAAAATGTCAAACTTGACATGCTTGAGGGAACTTGACCAGAAAGTTGGTTCAAAGAGAAATCGATAGATTCCAGTGATCCCATAGCACCTATATTCTCAGGAATACTTCCGATCAAGAGATTATATGACAAATTCAAAGATTGTAATCCTTGGAGACTAGTAACTTCGACGGGGATCTTTCCTGATAAACTATTCTTGGAAAAGTCTATACTTTTTACAAATTGGAGAATGGTGCTATACTCAAAAATGCTTCCCTTTATCACAAGCAGTTCACTTTCAAGTGGGAGAGTTTCACCATAAGTAAAATTACGATAAGAATTCAAGTGGTCATTTGAAATATTATTTGTGGCCATGGCACTAAAATTTTTAACACATCTAGGTATGCTTCCAGATAGC
>NW_027070718.1:16910-27993 GCF_002906115.3 Quercus suber | reverse complement strand
CCTTTTTGGGTTGGTTGTTTGCCTTTTTTTTTTTTTTTTTTAAATCGGGCATCATTTTTAATAAGGACATATGAGTATTTTTATACAAACTCTATTTTCTATTCTCTCATTTCTCTTTCCAACTAAACAAAAAAGTTTTCCACCCTTTCAACCAAATACAAACAAGACAAATTAAAATTCTCTTCTATCCTCTCACTTTTCCATCAATCATTTCCTCATTATCTATCTTCTCACTTTTTCATCATTCCAACCGAACGGACCAAAAACTTAGGATTAACTCTTTCCGAAAAGCTTGTAGAAAAAGCAAGGCCTAGGACACTGGCTCCAGAAGAAGTAACTCTTGAAATTTGAAAAGAAGAGGATTGTCCCACATCTACTTTACGATTAGCTACTGTAAAGGGAGAAAAGGTTTTTTTGGTCTCAATAATCTAGTTTGCACTTTAAAAGCAAGGTTAGAGCAATTAAAATAGAAGTGCTAGATGGAATTTTCTTCTCCATCTCTTGATAGGACTTCTTGGTTCAAGCCATAAAAAGTGGTGCTTGAATTGGGACGCAAAGTTTATTTTAAAAGTGGTGCTTGAACAAGCAGGTAGTAAAAGGAATTCCAACCAAAAGGTTATTTTAAAATCATTAAAAGCTGTGATAACTGTCAAATCAATCATAGAACATAAAATTTGGTGTCATAAACAATGATTTTCCTAGGATTACACCAATAACTACGAGGAACGTGTATTGGGGTTAAATAAAATTTTCCTGAGTTGTTAAATATATGATTAATGGCAAAACAGGAGGATTACATGTGTGAAAAGCATTAGAATATGGAGAAATATGTGGGATGCAGATGTGACACTTCTTGGGGCAATTATTAGAATGAATGAATGTGCCATCATAGCAATTTGAAGAAGTTAAAAAAACCTTTCTCCAAAATAACATAAAATAAAATAAAAAAACAGCTCCAACATCGTAACGATTGTCAGTCAAGTCCAAGGAGAGAGAGAGACATGTGAAGATAACAACCATCAGTAACAGTTGAGCCTCAAATATAAATAGAGCGCTTGTTTCCAAGGAACAACGCCACCCTTCTCTAACAAACTTATTTATACATAAATCATTATCCTGTAATCGTAGTTCCTCAAGAGATTCTCTAGTAGTTCATAGGGTTTTAGAAGGTGCTCATACTTTTAAATGTTCCTTGTAATCTTATTTTTGAGTTTAATCTCATTTAAACAAGTTTATTTTGGTTTGATTCAAGTTCTTAGTTGTTATTTTTGTTTGATCCATAGTTTTTGATTTGATTTAGTGTTTAGAATGTTTATTTAGGCTATAATCTCTTTGTTGCTCAGCATTTTTTACCTTTGAACTGTATATTGCTTAGATTAAGTAGGCTTCATTCTGTCTTACTTGCAATTAAACGTAGTTTAATGATGAATAACTTAGTGTCATGGAGCTCAATAAGCTTTGATTTTACTTAGAAATTAGTCATGATTAGGCTTCAATATGTCTTGCTTGCTATTAAACTTAGTTGAATCATGCATAACTTGGTGTCCTAGAGGGCAATGAGCTTTGATTTTACTTAGAAATTAGTCATGGTGCTGGATAACTTCCAATTTATTTTGCTCATGTTCCATAGTTCACTATTACTTGCATTTCCTCCTTCGAGCATAAAAATCCCTCTTAATTAGGGAAATACCGACCCATATTTCCTAAACACGAATTCAAATAATTCATCCAAGTGCATAATCAATCAATTCGAAGCTTGACATAAGGCATTGAACCACTTGAAATCACATTGAACTTGTTAAAATTAAAATACTCCCAAACATATGTTTTTTTGTGACATTTAAAGGCATACCTTCCGCCATCAAGCATGCAATTGAAGTGGTTTGGTACTTTGTGGTTCTCCTTGCCACTTTGGTCTAAAAGGGTGAGCTCAAACAGGGCCCTAATGTAGGTGCAGTGTGCTTACTACTCTATCATCCAAGTCAAATGCAATGAACTTGCTGGTCCCTATGCCCTTCGCCAAGAGGTACCCATTGATATTGAACACTTGGGCCCCAACCACTGTGTTAGTGTGTGCAACGTCAATGGGGAAGAAGTCGGTGCTAATGACATCTAGGGTTTCAAAGGGAATTCTCTATGTATTTCGATTGTACCCCATCAACTAAGAGAGAATTTTGGAATTTTTTATTTTGATTATTTCTTTTCTTTTCAATTGGAATTGGATTCTTTTGATGGGAAAACAAGTGGTGCTACAAATTCCAATTTTTACGTGAGACTTTTTCACACCCTATCACATGTACACTTACATGGGCCCATCAAAAAACACTTGAGAGGGGTAAATGTGAAAAAGTCAGTGCTTTTTTTAGGGTTAAAAGACTCAATGATTGGAAATTGAGATATTCAATTTGCCACTTCATGTATAAGTTACTTGAATTTCATTTGTTACATCAGAATTTTTATCCCTTAGTTGATGACAAGTATTTTTTTGAATTATTTAAAAATATAAGGAACAAAATAACATGTTTAATAGTTTAGGTACGAAATAAGGGTTAAAGTTTGATTATAGAGGTACAATTTAACCTAATATATTCCATCCAAAAATCTAGCAAGACTTTAACTTATAGAAATAGACTTCATGAAGCGATGATGACCCTACAAGAAAAAGGAATTCTACTAATCTTTTAGAAATAAAAGTTAATTAAAATGTTTTGAAAAAACACTATTATATTTTTTGATAGTTGGGAAGGAAGAATTTGAACCTAGGATATCTTCGTTGGAACCACCAGGAAGTTCCAACCAGTTAGACTTCAAAGCTCTTGTCGTGAAACACTATTATATAAGAATGATTAATTCTATGATGTGGTACCAAACTGATTCCTAGAAAAGTTATTAATTATAAGAATCCTGAAGAAGTTTGAGCAAGAATTCAATTTAATTTTACCCATATACATAATGAATATTTTTAGCATCTTGTTTTTGTAATTTTTTTTATAACTAGACTCTAAATATTATAATAAAAAACTTACAAATGTTATTGGACTAATTTTTGTTAAGAGATAAAATCTTAGGTAGGTAGCTGATAACTTTTTTTTAATTGGATGACAAGTCGAATTCAACTCAAATCGCATGTTCACAAAACATGATTACCATTTTTTTTAAAATAAAACATTATGTTAATTTGTTTGCATTGAAGAATTTGAAATTCAACAATACAAATGATTGTGATCAATGGATATTCAATTGATAAACCTCTTGTTCCTGAACAAAAGACCTAAATCGAAATTCCCTACACCGGAAGAGGAATGACTTAATTGTTTAAGGCAAAGCCCAAACTTAGATAAAATTTCTTAGAAGTTTCTTAAATATTGTATCTTAGGTTTCTAATTGATTCAAACATGCAATTAGTATAAAAAAAAATTAATCATGTAACTGCATTAATTAATAAATCACATTATTAAATTTAATTATCACCAGGAAAAGTAACATCTTGTATGCTACATTAGTCAATGCAATCACATGATTGAATTTAATTGAGAAATGTATGGTACAAATGTTTAAGGAATTGTATCTAAATTTTACCCAAAAACAAAAATAGAGATCCATCTCTCTTTGTATAGCTCATAAGCACCCAAGAGACCTCCAAAAGATTAAAATAGTTCTTCTGAGGAAACTATTTTTAACACAACTTTTTGAAATGGTTGATAATAAGTAATGGAAAATTACTTTCACAAGGATCGACCACTTTTTTTTCACTAGTCATGATTTCAACAAATTATGACAAAAAACTTTCTCATAGTACAAAGGATTCCTCTCCCCATTTTTTCCCACTCCAATTGTTTTGTTTTTTTTTTCCCCCCTCTAACCTTGAACCTCCACACAATACTTATCCCTGACGCACAAGGTGGGACAATAGAGACTTTATTAGCAGGTTAGATAGCATTGTCAAAGGACTGGATATAATTAATTGCACAACTGTATTGAAATATCAAGCTCACTAAGCAGTTAGAGCCTCATAACCTTGTTTAAGTTGAAATCACATGATTAAGCTTAATTGCTCAACAAGTCAAAAGAACACAAGGCTTAGCTTAATTATGTTTAGGGTGCAAAATTAACTGGAAGAGACAATATTGCAGAATGAAATTAAAAAATAATAACAAATCAAGATACATTATACATTATACATTCAAAAAATACAAAATCATTATAGAGGTTGCAAATTAATCAGTTGAAAATTAAAAGAGAATATTGTACACCAACTATTTACTAATTGATTACCCCAAAAAAGGCTCTAATTTTAGGTATCTGTTCATCTCTTGGAGCTAAAATACATTAATATACTTGCATCATTTAAACACACCACCCCTGCATCTATGCTCTTGCAGAAAACACAAATTAAACCGTATCAACCTCATGCACCCAATTTCTGGTATTGCTCCCAAGTTAGGCGTGGCAAGCAATGAAACAAAGATTGCAGAAAGCTTAGCTCTTAGAACTAGAAGGTGGAGGTTGATGCAGCTGCTGCTGCTGGTACATGGCCGCCGCCATCCTACTGTAAGCATCCATGGTCATTGGCTGCAATGAATTTTGTACTAATCATCATCTTTACAATCTCAAAGATCATTGAATTACTAACCAAGATCTTTAAAATATAGGCGCACACAAAAAAGTTTCTAAACAAATAATGTAAACTGACAGTTATAAATTCAGCAACATATATGACATAAAAACCAAGTAAAAAAATGTAGAAATGAAACAATTTACAAAGAAAACTTTTGTTTCTTCCTTTTTTTAAGCAATTCTCAGGGGGTAGGGGGTGTCAATGTGTCATGTCATTTGAATTTTGAAGACTTAATAAATTAAAAACTTTTATAAAGTTAGTCAAAATGAATCTTAACTTTAAGAAAGTTTAGATTAAGTATAGTATCTTTCAATATGACCGAGATTTATGCTACAAATAATTGCTCATATTTTGTCATCATCTTAGCAAAGTAAACACTCCCTAAGGCAAGATTAAATATGATTTGACTCGTCCTGATCGAAATCAGAATACAACAAATGACTCAGTCGCTGTTGTTCAACATAATAAACCGGGTTTCCTTTCAATCACTATAAGAAAAGCCAAAGAAAAAGCAAACAAAAGCAAAATCTTTCCGAAATCAATAAAATTTGACAATTCACTGAATGTCAAGCTGTGGCTGAATAGTCAACAGGGAATCCAACACGTGTTTACCTGTGATTGACACGCGAGGAATGTGGAAAAGGGGTCTGCCATTACCGCGGGTGAAGTAGCTTGTATCCGGTCACCAGAGCCGGCATCCCATGAGGTCATAGGCATGAAAGCAGTAGGGTGAAGAACAGGAGAGATGCCAGTGATGTTGGACCGATTGATATTGTTCATGTCCATCCCCATACCAAGTCCCATGCCCATTCCCATCCCCATGCCCATTGGTGCCATCATGGACATCTGAAGTTGTTGTTGCATGGCCATTGGTAACATCATTGGTGGCATACTCATTCTGCTCATCATTTGGACTTGAGCTTGCAATTGCTTCAGATATTCAATCACTTCGTCAAGCATTGAAGCCTTGTCAGTCTGTAGTAATGCAAGGAATTTCTCAGAATGAATACCAATCAATGTTTGTACTCCAAAACTAGTTATGTACCATCACCAAAATTATATTCCAACTTGCACAATTAGCTAGTGTATGTGCAAAGTTTATGACTTGGAATGAAATTAAATTTTTGCAGAATTGATTGCACTCTGAAAATTGAACAGTCAGGAATATTATGGCCTGGGTCTCATTGCTTTTTCAGGAGGATCAACTCTTTGTCTACTATATGGTACTTATATCTCTGCACTACATTTACTTTCCAATATTTAATGTACATAACTCTGATATGCAGAGCTCAAAAATTGTGAGCATCTCCAGCAATGCTCTCTATTTTAGCAAGTCAAAATACCTCCTTTTATATTTTATAAATAGCCAATTTTTCACTCTTTATTTTTTTTCATTTATTCCATTAAAAAAAAAATTTCTATTGTTTATTCATTCTTTATTAGATACGAGTCTGGTTCTCTGTATGCAGTGGATGCAGGAAATAGTTCTTGCAACCTCTTTGGGTAGAATAATAAAATAATGGTTTGAAAAGACACTCTAAATGTGTTGATCCAATCCACCAACCAATTCTCTGGAACGGATAACCTCAGTTGAGATACTATATTTTATGGTGAGAAAAGGGTAGAGATGCCTAATTCATTGGAGATGCTCACTTTTTATCAGCAAGTTGTCATATGGCCACGTTTGAGATCCACATACTTGGGAGATGCTTACTTTTTATTAGTAAGTTGTCATATAACCACGTTTAAGATCCACATACTTGTGAGAGACCCACTCCATAGAATAGAGATAGAAAAATACATATCTAAGTTAACCTCAAATACACATCTGTGTACCCATAACTCAAAATCTCTCTCACTCTTTCACTGTCTCTTTCTCTACACAAAAGTTACTTAAGTGTACTAGTACCAAAAACTAGAGATTAATAACATGGAAATGACTGATTTCACACAAACTTAATTAGGCCCTACCAAGTGAAGCGATTATTGTAAGAGCAGGTGGTTGTCTCCATACCTAACAACCTTCTGTCAAATTGTCCCCCATAGCATTGCGTGTGTGGACGAAAATCATCGGATGAGTCCCAAAATACCCACAGCCATGTACTCAAACATAGAGTGGACCACATCTATTTGCATACACTGCCTGCTATATCTAATCTAAATCTTTGAGGCTTTTTAATTTTTTTAACACTATACTAAACAGTGTATTAGTATGTGAAACTTAAGAGAGAATAACCTTATCACACTAAAGTTGTCCTTTTCTTCCACAATAGAATGAAAACAAAAGAATTCTATTATAGGTTATGATAAGTGTTACACATACTCACATGTTTCCTAGTTAAAAAAGTCGCTGAATATACTATGTCCAATAAGATGGAATTGAAAAGTAGAGGGGATAAAAGCACTAGTATAAATGCTTAGCCAAGAGATAATATCAAGAGAGAGAAAAAAAAAATACCATAAAGGTTATGCAGTAAAGCCAAAAAAATTGGAACTTCATACCTTACTCGAATTGGGGACCAGCTTCTGCAGTGCCTTCATCCTTTGGTTTATTTTATCTCTCCTTTTCTAAAACACACATAAAATATTCTTAAATTCATCAATAAAATAAAATAAACTCTACCAAATTTTTTCTATACGGTTTGACTATCTATTATGGATAAAATCTAACTCATTTGTGATTAGGAAAGTATAGTGGATTTAGTCATATCCAATCATTTGGTTAACCATTTATATACATGTTATTTTATTCACTCTAATTAAACCCACACATATCATTGTCGGAGAACTTAAAAGCAGTTCCATCTTTTTTTTAGAGAAAAAGTAAAAGCGTTATTCAATTAAGAAAGAAAAAGAAAGGTGGGCTTTTATTCCACCATACTCCTTTATTTAATGCCTTATACCACATCGAAAGAGAGAGCACATACACGTTCAGATTGGTTATGAATAGCTGCAGCCCTACTCCGTTTTGTTGAAACTGAGGATTTTGCTGAACTCTTCTTTTTGTCCACCACATCACGTGCCTCCCTCTTCACAAAAATAAACAAATAAGAATAAAACAACCGACCCAACTCAAATTAAATATCAATCATGATCATGTATCATAACTTGTTTTTCCACGATAAATTTCATAACTATTAAGCAGTCGATTATGAATAATAATTTCAATTGCATTCACCAGGTACAATGGACCAAATTTCTTAATTATTGAAGTAATCGATTATGAACGATAATTTCAATTACGTTCACTAGTTACAGTCGACAAATCTACGGTAAAAGATTGCTTTTTCAGTTTTAAGTGTACTGCAACAACAACAAAAATGAAAAAACAAAAACAAGTACATTAAAAACAAAAAGTGAAATGATTAACAAATGTTTTCTAGCTAGCTTGCCTGTAGTCTGCTATGACAAACGGAATCATGGTCATCACCAGTAGTGGTGGCCTTAGTGCAAGGCTTGCCAGGGCTAGTGTTTTCCATGGAACACAGTGAAGTGGAAGTGAGCCCCACACCCAAGTCCCTCTCACACGTGTCAAGTGTAACATGCTGACTATCCCTCCCACACGTGGCGCTGCCGGAGACGCTTTGGTCTCTGCTGCTCCATTCGGGTGCTGCCGCAGCAGCGGCGGCGGCGGGGACTGCGACACGCGCCTCCTTATTAGCGCGTTCTATTATGACATTTTCGTCTTGGTCATGCATCATAGTACCAGCACCAACGGGGCCACTACAAGACCCAACGCGTGTAGAACACCCGACTACACCCGTGCCGCTGCCACCATGGTCGTCGGTGTGGTTGGAACAAGGGACTAAAGCATCCATAGTCATGGTGGCCGAGGTGGTGGTGGCCACGGCTGCACGGTGGTGGAACCACTGGACCATGTCGCTACCGCTACCGCCACCGCCATGGAAAGAGCGGGGTTTTTGGCCCTGATTGTCGCTGTTATGGTTGCGGTGGTGGTGGTGGTGGTTTTGGGGTATCAGAGTGGCCTGGTTTACGATTGATTCTAAGGTACCACTAGCGCGTGGCTTGTCCCAAGTGTTGTACTTGGCAAGAGAAGAGGTAGAAGGTATGGGTTTGACAGGCCCGCGAGGTTGACCTAAGCCGTGCATGGATAGCTGGCCGTTTACCCATGTTAGCTCCGCTACTTCATAGTCCAACCTGCATAAATTGATTGCATCTATAATTAACTTACAAAAAGGAACAAAAAAAGTATAGTACACACATACATATATCTATATATATTATATAGATAAAGAGAGAGAGAGTACATGGGGACATCAGGAGCAGTGGAATTGGAGTTAGAACGAAGAGAAAGCCTGGGAATATGGCTGGGATTCTCATCGAAATCCCAGCTTGGAACGCACTGGCTCATTTTGGGTGGAGTTGCCACTCTTGCCAGTAAAACAGTTGTGTTGGTACAGAAGGAAAAAGGGGCAGCAGAGGAGTATATTGTTGTTTGTTCCTTCTTCTTTTACCTTATTTTTTAAGCTTTAATTTATAGCGACTATCATGTATTTGAGAGAGAGAGAGAGAGATTATGGTCCACAGGTACAGAATACAAGAAAAAAAAGTTTGATTATTTGAGAGAGAGAGAGAGAGAGAGAGAGAGGAAGAGAAGTTTTGGGTATCAATAGGACTTTGACTGATGGCTACTATAAATGGTTATATAGAATATAGAATATAGATATATAGATAATTTAGACGCCCAAGTTTGCGAAGGCCATATTTCTTAGTAATTACGCTTTTTTATATATTGAAGATGAGTTCGTATCTTTGCATCAAAATTACAAAAGCAAAAGCAGATATTTGTTCCGCCCAAAAAGATGTGAACCTTTTTTTTTCCAGTGAAAAAAATAAAAGCAAAACTTTAAAAAAACAGCTAAATAGAGCAATCCTTTCTTCTTTAATTTGGGTAAAAGTCAGACAACGGAGACATTCTCCATCTTCAAAAAAACTATATACTACATATATATAACAAAGTAGTTTTAATATACAAATGGAATAACTTCTTTATTTGTAGAAACAAATGGAATAATGTTATTTGCATATAATTTGTAGATATTTATCTAAATTTTACTTATTTTCCTTTATTAAATTATAATTATGAAATATCTTTACCCTTTTTATTATTGTTGTTGTTTGGTTTATATAGATTCTACCCTAGTTATGCACTGGATTACACATGATGGTGCTTATGCGCCACAACTTTATGTTTTAATTAATGATTACAAGTCCCTTTTCACTCGCAAGTGAATCGTCCTTCTTGCTCACATATATCGAGAGGCTAATGAAGTGGCTGATGGCAGGAACGGACCCAGGTGGGGGTCTAAGGGGGCTCGAGCCCCCTTGGTCCAATTTTTTTTTTTAGTTATAATATTTTTTATTTTTGTAGTTAGCCCCTTCCAAAACTTTAAGCTCCTTTTTTTCCACAATAAACCTAACTAGCTTCACCCAAATAGCAACTATCCAACCAAAAAACTTAACAAAAATAATAAAAATATTCACAATGGTAATTGTATTTTAGCAACAAAAAAAAAAAAAAAAACTATTTTTCCACCAAATAACCAAAAAATCATGTGTTATTAGAAAAGCTAAATCTAAATTTTTTGCAATTACAGCAAACTAGTATAAATACCAGTTGACTGTAGCAAATTGTTGAAAATAAAATACAATATTTTATTAAAATTATATCTCTTCCTTCAATTAAAAAACTCAAATTCTCTCGCTTCCTTTATTACCTTAATGAATTTTTTATATTATTTTAAATGAAGTTATAAAAAAAATAGAACATTTGATAGTAGATGTATTGTAAAGTAGGATGGTAAAATAGATAAAATAACTTTTTGAGGTGCTAAAAGCTAAAATTTTTAGCACCACTAATGTGAATGCTCTAACTTCAACAAAAAATAAATAAATAAAATCTTAGCCAGTCTAGTATTAAAACAAGACATTATTTTGTTTTTATTTGTCTTTGTTGGTAAATAATTGCATCTTAATGTATTTAAAAACAACGATTTTGAGTATTTATAATTTTTTTAATACTATATAGATGTCTATTTGAAGTTTTTTTTTCTTTATACTCTAACTCCCGCTAGCTTAAAATCATGGGTTTGTCCCTAGCTGATGGACTACCTAAAAGGGAAAGCTTGCAAATGGCTAGAATTTTTGTATATGAGTCTTAGTTTTGTGTATGAAAAGTATCTCAAGGGTGTTTGTCGAATAGGCATTCTTACAAAGTGCTATGTATCAAACTATATACTCTCCTCAACTATCTGTTTGAATAAATAAAACTTCCCCTTTGTACTAAAAAAAATGTGATATCATATATGAGAATAATACCATAAGTATAACATAGATATAATATGTAAATATATAATGTCATTCTCTTTTTTTTTTTTAATGCTAAATTTCATTCTTAAGCCTATAGGTTGTAGACATTTATCTAAATTTTCTTATATTCTTGAT
>NW_027070718.1:0-7740 GCF_002906115.3 Quercus suber | reverse complement strand
AAAACGAATACTTAGAACTTAGAACACTTATCTTTTTCAATCTACTGTAAAACGAATACTTAGAACTTAGAACACTTATCTTTTTCAATCTACTGTAAAACGAATACTTAGAACTTAGAACACTTATCTTTTTCAATCTACTGTAAAACGAATACTTAGAACTTAGAACACTTACCTGGTGCGCCGGCCAGCACCCTAATCCTTCCCACAGACGGCGCCAATTGTAGGGACTCAATTTGGATTAACCCTGAGTGATGGGTTTTCAGCCCAATAAGCCCAAACAATAAATTTATAGAGAGTGGGTTGACAGGTTTAGGTGCTGGCCGTCGATCACCATGCATGAACTTTTCTTATAAAAAATGTTAAGAGTTTCTTTACAAATGGGAGGATGCTCCTCGGCCACAGGCCGAGGAGGCCTTCATGTTCTTTCTTTTTTTTTCCCCCCCCCTGTTTTGCTTTACTAGCTTTTCTTTTATAGTTTTCATCTTCCTATCTCCTGCTTCCATCTGTTGATCGTCTATTCGCTTCTCTTCTGGTCGTCCGTCCCATCAGAGGCCTTATCGGTACTCAAGTGGCTCACTCTAATCAACGTTATCCTGTCAAGGGGTTACCTCCCCATTAATGCGGCCAGGGGGGTTAGTTGAGTGCATTAAATGCGAGAATGACAGCTTACTTTGGGGTTAGCCTCTCCCCAAAATCACCTTTGTCAGGCCGAGGACAAGGTAATCCTCGGCGTGGATTTAGGAAAATAGGCTTTCCCCCTCTTTGTCCAAAATAGCTTGTGCTCCTCGGCATGGGTCTTGGGCCTGCTATATGATGGGCCGAGGCTATCAGGCCTATGGGCCCCACAGTAATATTATATATGGTTATATAATTATATTTTTCTCCAGTTTCGACATTGGCACTGCCAAAATATAGTGTTTTTTTTCTCTCCAGTTTCAGTATTTTAATTGACACAATCCAAAAAAAAATTTCGGTACCACAATTCAAATTTTTTTCTTCTCTTTTTTGGCAATGGGATTGCCAAAATAGAAATTTTTCTCTTCCAATTTCAGCAATTTTATTGCCACAATTTAATTTTTTTTTCTCTCTGCTTTGTCCTCCTATTTCGGCAATTCTACTACCGTAATTCTTTTTTTTCTCTCTCTTTTCTCCTCTTATTTCGGTCAAGTCAGTTGGTGTTTCGGGCAAGCTAGCTTGGGAAAAATTTGGGCACATATTTTGGCAATACCATTGTCGAAACTGTTTTTTCTCTCCTTCTCCCTTCCGCTATATATTTTCTCTCTTATCTCTCTTATTTTTCTCAAAATTTTGGCAATAGTATTGCCAAAATTCGTTTTTCTTTTCATTTTTTCAAATAAATTTGAACAGTGTTCATATCATAAATAAACTTTATTTTTTACAATATTTCAACAAAAGACTGAACACTTCTTGCCTTTGAAAAAAAAAGGGCCAAACCAAAAAATTATAATTTCTTTTTATATGCTTTTTGACAACAAATTAAAAAAAAAAGGCAAAAAGTTGTTCTGATATATATTGCCTTTTATCAGCCTTTGTGAATAGCTTTGGCTCATCTTCTTCCAGTTCAATAATTTGAGAGAGAGAGAGAGAGGGAAAAAGAAGTGGGGGACAAAGGCTTGTCAATGTCAGGAGCAGAGTGCAAATGTGGGTTTCGTTATGCGTACTTTGGCTTTGGTTGTCACGGGCGTTTCATGTAAGAAATTTCCAAGAAACCTCCGCTCTTGTCTAAGGAAAAGTAAGTTCAAGTGCTCAGTGCAAGAAAAAGTTAATCATAATGTTGCATTGGTGAAATTATTGTGATTTTCTCTCTCTTACAAAATCATAATATTTAAGGCAATGTGAATGTAGTAATTGTTAATAAATTTTTTTTTAATTTGACATAATTTTTATAAAAAATTGTAAAAAAATTAATTATATTTTTTTTTTCATAAAACTTTTTAAAAAGTATAACCTAAACTAATATACTTAGGACATTTATTAATATTTATTTTGCTCAGAGCAAGAAAAAGTTAAAAATAATATTTAATCATAAATTTATGCGTATTTGGCATTAGTTCGTAAGTATATTTTCATTAGTTATCCTTTTATGATAATCTATTTTTTTTATTAGTACTAATTTATTCAGTTATATGATAACTAAATTTTATTTGTGCAAACTTAGAGTATATAGTGACTGCATCATTTAGTAAAGTTGCAATTTTACTTTTGATAAATTAGGTCTATTGTTTTATACCTTAAATTTTATTTTAGCTTTTGAATGGCGTGATGAGTTATTAGTGCATTCTCATTAGCTTCTTCAAAAAACAAAAATTATATATATATATATATATATATATATATATATATATACACATATGTGTGTGTAATTTGCATCACCAAAACTCACTTTATTAATTTTACATGAGAATTCTTACAACATACCCTACATCTCATTATTTTTTGCATTACATTACATTAAAATCATCTATTTCTAGCCACAATAGCATAGAGTGTGGGTTTGGATAGAAGGTTTAGTTGTGGTGCGTTTTTCTCCTGTGCGTTTTTTTTTTTTTTTTTTGGCCGCACTTGTTGACTTTGGGAGGACAAAATACACTGTGCGTGTATTGTGCGTGCACCGTTTACGCACTGTTTATGCACTGTTCACGCAATATTTAATATTAAAAGTAGGTCCCACAACACTATTCACACATTTAAAAATTATTTTGTTACAGTATTTTCAGCAACAATCAGTTTTTATCAACTTTCAGCAACAATAAATGCTATCCAAACGGACCCAGAACCAACACAATTGCTAATGAGTAGAGAGAACGGCAGGAGAGAGGGTGAATAAAATGAAAAAAAATAACTTTGCATTGGTGCTACAGTACCATTAAATTTACATTTTACTGTGGCAAGCTGAATAAATCAGATGTAAAATACGTGATCAGATGAAGCATGATTTTTAAGCATTTGGGCGAATAGTATTATTCATTTTGCATTTTTTTTTTTTAAAGATTTGTTTCACCAAATGGGAATGGTCTTAGCATCTACTCGAGTACAATAAATATAGAGTCCACTAGGTGTAGACGTAGAGCTCTCTTTATTACACATTGTGTTTAATTAATTTACTATTATATAACTATAAAATGTTATGAAAATGGACATATACTAATTCATATATATATATATATATTTATTTAAAATTAGTGATAATTTTGAAATAATATATTAAAATAAGTCAACACTGAAATATTTCGTTCTATGGAACCAATTGAAATTAGGTCTGTAAATGGTATTTAGACTTTTTTTTTTTTTTTGGTAAACGGTATTTAGACTTTAAACCTTAAAATATCACATTTAAATTAAGTGTTGCACTCAAAATATTAGAGAGCTTCTGTGCTTTACACGTAGAAAACATGTCGGGCTTTCACTTGTTTCCTTATAATTTTGATCAGCTTTTCCAATTCAAAATATGATTATTTTCCCAGTTTTCTCTAGACAAAATCCCATTATTACCTTCCAAACTCATTCCTACTTCCCATCCTTAATCTGCATAGAAGGCAGAGCATATCATCTCTGACGCTGCACTTCACCAATCTCTCTCTGTTGTTACTTCACAGTTCACTGCAAAACCAACATCCTTAATTTTCATTGATGGAGTTGGCCTATTCCATTGCTGCAAGCGTTATTGAAAAGATAGGTTCCTTTGCTTACAAAGAGATTTGTTCTGCATGGGTCGTTTCCAGCGATCTGAAAAAGCTGGAGCTCACCATGTCCACGAGCCAAGCCGTGCTGTTGGACGCTGAGGAGAAGCAAGTGAAAAACCAAGGTCTAAGTGTTTGGTTGGGGCAACTCAAAGATGTCTTTCATGATGCGATGGATGTGTTGGATGAATTCGAGTGTGAAGCTCTTCGTAGGCAAGTGGTGAAAATGCATGGAAGCACTCGTGAAAAGGTACTTGACTCCGTTTCTTATTCTTCTTTTAACTTGCTTGGCTTCGGTTATAAGATGAGTCAGAAAATCAAGGGCATAAGAGAGAGTTTAGAAGAGTTAGCAAAGGATAGAGCTCAATTTCATCTTGAGGAGCGATTTGAAGATCAGCGTATTGGGGACAGGAAGAGAGAGATGACCCACTCCTTTGTTCGTGATTGTGATGTTATTGGGAGGGATGATGACAAGCAAAAGATAATACATCTTTTGATGCAGCCGGATGACAACTGTAATGTTTCTGTGATTTCTATAGTGGGAATCGGAGGTTTAGGCAAGACCACATTGGCTCAGTGGGTGTATAATGATAAAAGGATAGCTAAACATTTTGACTCTAGAATATGGGTGTGTGTGTCAGAAGACTTTAATGTTTTAACATTAGCAGAACAAATCCTTAAATCTACAGGTGGTGGAATTAAAAAGAACATGAGTATGGATGAAGTTCAAGTTAGTTTACGAAGTATTTTAAAGAAGAAAAGATTTTTCATTGTTTTGGATGATGTCTGGAATGAGAATCGTAACAAATGGTTTAGTCTGAAGAATTTGTTAACAGAAGGTGGCCAAGGAAGTAAAATTCTTATCACTACACGTAGTCACAAAGTTGCCTCAACGGTGTCTCCTGGACCAATCCATGACATAGAAGGTCTTGCAGAGAATGATTGTCTATCATTGTTTTTAAGGTGGGCATTTAATGAAGGGGAGGAGAAACAATATCCAAATCTTATAAAGATTGGAAAAAAAATTGCAAAAAAATGCAGAGGTGTTCCTTTGGCTATGAAGACTCTAGGGGGCTTACTTTATTCTAAAACCGAGGAGCGTGATTGGATTTCAATAAGGGATAATGAGATACGGAAACTAGAGCAAAAGGATGACGACATTTTACCTGCGCTAAGATTGAGTTACAATCGATTGTCATCATACTTGAAACAATGTTTTGCTCATTGCTCATTATATCCAAAGGATTTTAGATATAGTAATTTGGACTTAATCCAGTCTTGGATGGCAAATGGGCTTCTCCAAAAATCCAATAAAAGTGCTCAAGAGTTGGAAGATATTGGAGAACAATATATAAAAGATTTCTTATCAAGATCTCTCTTTCAAGAATTCAAAGATGTTGGTACTTTCGTGACATTTAAAATGCATGATTTGATACATGATCTTTCATTATATGTTGCACAAAATGATTATTGCTTAATAGAAAACACAAATAACTCCAACAACTTTGAAAAGGCTAGGCATGTGTCAATTTTGGACCATAATTTGGGTGTTGATGCAATGATAGCTTTTTTAAATAAGTTGAGTACCAACATGCGGACTATTAATTTCTCATGCGAAGATTGGGCATCAGCTGAACACACTTTTATTAATAAACCCTTGGTGGAAACATGCATCTCAAGATTTAAGCAACTGAGGCTGCTAAATTTAAGATATCCAAGGTTGGAGGAGTTGCCAAGCTCAATTAGTACTTTAAAGCATTTGAGATATCTCAACTTACGAGGGAATAAGCAAATCAAGAAACTGCCTAATTCCATTTGCAACCTGCAGAATTTGGAAACATNGGGGGGGGGGGGGGGATTTCTCTGATTTTGATCATAGGCGTAATTGAGGGTTTTAGTTTGTTTCTTTGTAAGGTTAGTTGCATCTTCTATCTAGTTTCCTACTTGGTCTATTTTTGTTGTTAGATGTTGCAGCTATTAGCCGCTGGAGTTTGCTATTTATATGGTTTGTTTCTTTGATAAATTCATTCATTCATAAAAATAAATAAACCAATAAACAAGAGGTCACAGCTATCTATAATTTTCTTTAAGGACTTCTAGTATATTTGCTCACTTAGTTTTTACATTGCCAAACAATCTACAACGAAAGTGCGCATTCAAACCTGAATTCCCTTGCAACCAAAACCTAATGTTCTAACTAAATTAACTCGTTTTATTGGTAAAATTGCTCTTGTGGTTATAGTTTTTTTCCATTTACTGTGTTCTTTTTTGTGGTTTTATTATTGAGAAGTTCTAGATTTGGATAAAAAGCATAAGAAAATGAAACTTTTGAGGAATGTTCGGCAACAGTTGAGGTTCATATCCTTCAATAGTTAAAAGTCAAAGGTGATTGAAATTTCAACAGTAACTGTGCAATCCCTTTTCCCCCTTTTTTTTTTTTTTTTTCAATTTCTATATTTGCATTTTTACTTAATGTATCTTACTGTTAAGATATTAAATTTAATGATAAAGAAATTTAGGTGTTTCAAGTTCAACTCTCAAAAACTAAAATGATATAAATCTATACAGGAATGTTGAATCATGTAATGCTCATTGTGGTAAAATCTTGAAAGGTTCAATTAGTCTAAAGATTTAGTATTGTTATTTCTTTTTACATTTTAGGTTTAGCTTTAGTGGTCATTATTCTAGTGAGTATTCTTGCCTATAGGTTGGCCAAGTTTGGGGTTTAATGATGCATTTGATTTGGGTTCATCTTCAATGACCCTTACCTTTGTCAACAATGATTCTGACTCCAGTATGTATCCATCATCAAAGAAAGTTAGAACATATTAATCAAACTTCAAAGAAATATGCCTCCATCTGAAAACAACCTTGATGCCAAGCTAGGCTGTCTTCTTTAGTTACATCTTTTCATGTCTCTGCCACTTTCTTCTCTTTTTCTAAAAATTTTAAGGCTCATTCATATGTAAATCAAGCTACTAGGCTTTGTAATTATTATTTATAAAATATTGTATATATTTGTTATGCATGCTGAATCTGAATAGTATTACTTTTCAACCAAAAAAAAAAAAAAAGGAAAAAAAAGAAAACCTTGAGTTCAACTTTAATGAAGATTCAAGATGATATTGCAGTTATATGTAGAAGTTACTAGTTAGGTGAGATGTAAGTCAACTTGAAGGTATAGACTTGATTACTTATCTTACCTTTTTTTTTTTTTCATCTTCAGATTTTGATATATGAATGTGGAGTGAAGGTGAAGATAGTATCAATGTAATCGTCTATAATGAAAGATTTCCTGATTTCGTTTAATTATTAATTAATAATAATATTAGTAGTAGTAGTAGTAGATATTGACTCTTCTTCCTTTTTAGCAATAGTTGGTATGTAATTGTTTAATATCCTTCAATATTTGATTTCTTTTGGTGTAATTGTTTAATGCATTGACCCATGTTGTGAGTAGAAGAAGGTATTGAGATTAGTCATATTTAGAAGAAATGACATAACATTGCAGTTCTATTGAAAATAAGCTGAGGAGTAAATAAGAGCTATATCTCTAGAAATGAAGTGGTAGAAAGTGATCTGACTTTCCACTAAAAACCAGCCATTTAAATGGGGTTGTCATGATGATGTTTTGTGTGTCTTCTTTAGGAGCTTCCTTGAGAGTAGGGCCAATTGTTCTTTGAGTATCCTCTCTCAAAGAGACTACGGGAGCTAGTTAAGTCATGATGTTTAATAAAATCCCAGGTATAAAGCTTGTGTTAAGTGGTTCTGAGTGTGGGGTATGGATAGGTTGAAGGGTAAAAGTTTTGAAAGCACCATATGCAAACTTATTTGGTCTATGATGGTTTATTATATTTTGCTTCAAAGAAATGCTCTTGTATGTAGTGGCAATGTAAAGTCTGAGGAGGCTATCCAGCTTTTGATTAGAAGAAAGATTAAGGCCTAGGTTGAGGTTGTAATGAGAATGAAAATTTTTTTAGCATATAATCTTATGTTGTAATTCTTTGGAAGAGGGGGGGGGGGGGGGGGGGGGGAA
>NW_027070717.1:16428-28168 GCF_002906115.3 Quercus suber | reverse complement strand
AGCTATGGAGATAGAATAGTTTGTTGATGAGACTGAAGCAATATTCGTGGACCAAATAGGAAGGGTTTGATTTTGGGTGTGGAGGACAAGGTTTCCATGACTATTGATGGATAGGATTCCCGAGCTATCATTGAGGGGATTGTCTCTATTTGCAACCCACACAATGGTTTGTTCGGTAATTTGGTAATACCAAATTCCAACGTAGCGGCGGTTGGAATTGCCAGGGCTGAAAAATCCGAGTGCAAAGGTTTTTTGGTTTGAGACTAGAGTTTGACCATCCTTGATGGGCTGGTCCAGTGTTATGGTATCAAGGGAAACACAAATTGGGAAAAGAAGGGAGAGAAGTAATAGCAATACTGATTTCAATAAGGATTTAGCAGGATTCATGGTTTTTCCAATGAAGATTGTAGGACATGAGAGTGCGTAAGAAGAGAATCTGAATGCATGTGTGTTACTTAATTCATAATAATACCTCAAGCCGAAGCTCACTATTCACGTATTCCCATATATCCACATTTGTTTTTAGCGTGTTGACCTTCAAGTACTTGCGTCATTTCTTATTTGCTTTATTAAGCCTTCTAGAATGAAACAGATTGAGATATGGTGCAGGAAAACCAAACTGCCGACAGGGGTGGGACCATGTATAGTACAGGGGTTCAAAAGAAGAAGACGAAGAGAACAAGAAAAGGTAGAAGAAATAAGATAGAAGAAGGCACTTCCACTAAGTGCAACTTATGTGAACCAAACCACATTTTCATATTTAAGGTTCACAAGTGTGAACCAAACACCTTTTAATATTCAAGAATTAAAAGAATTATTTGAAATTGATTGTTTGTCATCTACAAAACACCTTTTTATTTATTATTCAAGAACCAAACACCTTTTTATTTATTATTTATTTATTATTTATTTATTATTTATTTTTTATGACATGCCCACGGAATAAGATTACTGCCCCCAGAATAAGATTACTGCCTTGAATTAACCAAATGGGTACTACGTTATATAGATTATCGGATTGCACGTCCCACACGGCTGAGAAAACTGGCGTGAATGAAATTTTGACGAGAGTTGAGTCAGTTGACATAGAAATTGACTTTGCTACCGTCCGCCAATGGTTACGTGAAATGTAATCATGTCAGGTAAGACGACGGATGGTCGAATAATATTATAATAATACCTGAGTCCTATACCTAACTGGTTATATTAAAACCACAACATTTGTCGCACCCTCTATATATATATATATAATATTGTTTGTCATTTTTACATAGACTAGTTATTTTCTTTTTTTACCACTTATAGTTTGTTACACCATTTTCTTTATGTACCATTTATAATTTGCTATGCTAGAGTTAGTGGCGGCTTTAGGATTTTTTTAGAGGAGTCGATAAGAAGATGCATTTTGGGTAATAGATTAATTTTGCAATCAATATTGTTTCCTTATTACAAATTTGTCTATTGTATGCACTAGCAATAGAATAAAAAAAATAAAATATAAGTTCATTTGACATTTTTTTCTTAATACAACAAGCATATAATAATTTTTTTTGCTATGCTAATTTTATTATTACTACTTAAAATACTTTTATCTATTAGTTTAGGTGAATTGTATGTTTATACTGAACTATCAATGTAAGATTTACATTGTAGAAAATTATATTGTACAAGTTTGTTTAGAATCAATGTAAAGTTTACATTATAAATAATTATACTGTACACATTAGCAAAAAATATACAATATTATACACATTTGTTTTAAAACAATGTAAATCTTATATTAATAGTACAATGTAAACTATGAATTTTCCATTAGTTTAGTTCGAATTTGTTAAGATCTAAGTCACCTCCCTCTCCAAATTTTAGATAAAATTGGTTTGTTGTTGGAACTTTTTTTTTTTTTAGTGTGTTTAAAAAGACCAAAATATTGTTAAAATGATTATATTTAAACTCATTTTAAGTGGGTTTAAAAAATTTTAGAGACAAGATGTTCAAATTCTTTTTTTTAAGGTCAAATAAAATAAAATAAAATATTATATATATAAATGGCTAGCTCAGGTGGTTCTTTTGAACCCCCGAACTGCACATGGCGCCGCCATGGGCNAATGAGAGTAAAAGTCAAGAAGAAACACGTCGTTTATATACTAATAAAACGTGGAGAAACATCAAACAAGTGCTTTAGATAACTATAATATATATATACCATCTATTAAGACTAAAAGTGACACGGTTTGAAACACAATTTAGTCCTCAAGAGATAAAATATAGAGACAACATTGTTCACATTCAGAGAACACTTGCTTGAGTGGAAACGACACTATCTGGCGTAACTGAGGTTTTCGATACGACGGCGTTGTGTTGTGTGCACACAAACGCACGCATAAATCGGCAAAATTCAATTCAATATATTCAAGCATCACGAACCATAGACTAAGTCAAATGTGAGTTGAAGGCAGGGACGGCAGGTGGGCCAAGGCCGGGTCCAAAATCTTAGTCCTCTTTTTCTCAATAAACCTAGCTAACTCCATCTAAATACACTATTAATCCAAAAACTAATAAAAATAATAAAACCTTTATAATGGTGATTGTATTTTAGCCAACAAAAAAAAAAAAAACACTATTTACCATAAAAAAAAAAAAAAAAACCAAAAAATCATGTGTTATTAGAAAAGTTAAAGCTAAATTTTTGTAAATATAGTAAACTGGTATAATACCAGTTGACTGTAACAAGTTATTAAAAATAAAATAAAATAAATATTTTTTATTAGGATTATATATCTTCTTTTAATTAAAACTCAAATTCTTTCTCTTCCTTCAGTTAAAAACTCAAATTCTTTTTCTTCCTTTATTAATTTAATGAGTTGTTTATATTATTTTGAATGAAGTGATAAAAAAAATAGAACATTTGATGTTGGTTGTATTGTAAGTGAGATTGATAATAGATAAAGTACTTTTTGAGATACTAAAAGCTAAAATTTTTAGCAGCACCATTGTGAATGCTCTAACTTCAACAATAAAAAAAAAATCTAGCCAATCTAGCCTTTAAAAAAAAACATTATTTGCATTTTTTTTTTCTTTGTTTAAATGATTGACAAAATGTCTGTCTTTATTGATAATAGTTTAAAAATGAATTGCCTTTGGAGGCTACACTATGTTTAATAATAAAAAGAAACCTAGGGTGGCTAGAAACCCTAAGCGGCTACGAAAGTATATAAAACCCTAATTTGACTAAAAAACATTAAAAACACCTAAAATAAGGAAATAAATCACCTAAACCTAAAATAAATAAAAAATTACATTAAAAATACTAAAGTTAAATATTACAAAAATTAAATATTAACCGAGTCCTACATCAGACCCTTCCCCTAAGCAAACTCGTCCTCGAGTTGATGGTCGAAATCTAAAATCTTCAGCTCCAATAAACAAATACTTTAAATGCTTTAATGACTGATTTTTTTGAAACTTGAATTCTTCATAAAGTGTAGCATAAAATATTTCTCATCTACCTTTGATTTTTTTTGCAACATTAATTGACAAAGACTGATAATAAAATTAAAATTTCTACTCTAAGAAAATCAACATATGTGAAGTCATCTTCAACAAATCAACCAAACCTAAGAATTGTTGTGGACTTATTCTCATATTTAACCTCAATTGGATCTTCCACAATGTTCTCAACAATTACCATCTCTTGATATCATTTATATCCACAATCAGCTCAACTTACTTTCTTTGACCTCTTCATCAAGTTTTTGGCAAGTGATATCTTCAATCTTCAATTCAAGAACTTGTGTAAGTCTTGTCCTTTTTAACCACTTCAAAATTTCTTTAAAATTGCTACTTCTTCTCAACCTCAACCTTTTTTTACTCGACATATGGACTTGACTGTGATAATTTTGCTTGGTTGACCTCCATGTTTGAACATATTGCTTCATATGAATATACAAATTTATAATCAACACTTGTATAATATAGTATTCATAATAGTCATTAGGAAATCATAAATCAATTAATACCCTTTTCATTTTACAAGAGCAAATTGGATGCTTACCTCGTCGCTTTCTATCATTTGAATATCTTCTCACCTTTCCTTGCTTCATTATCCAATTTATTAGATGCAAGTTGCACTTTTTCTTCACACAAATCTTCCAAAAATTAAAATACTTTCCAAATCAAGAATCCAGTAAATAAAATCAAACTTACACATATTCTCTGTCAAAGAATGGAATTTCTTGAAGTTAGGAGTGCATCATTGATATATTGATCATTGTTGTTGTGAGATGATTCATAGCAAGAAGAGTAGCAATCATTTTTTGATTTCACCATAATTCGTTGACTCTTTTCACAAAATCGTTGATTCTCATCACAAGCCTCTTTACAAAATTCAAGGAACTAGCCCTAGTGAGGACTGGGTTGTTGATGTTGTCACCCCATCATTGTTGTGGGTGGTCACCATCTCACCAGTTAACATCAGACAAGGGAATGTCAGGCTCTGATACAAACTGATGTCATAGAAGTTGAAAAAAGTAAACACGATGCTCTCTTTGATGAACAGAACAAGCTGTTTAGTTTTGGGTAGTAAACCTTAAATCCATGAGGGGTTCCTTAAATCCATTAGGTGATAAATTGAATCCACCAGAGAAGAAAATTGACAAAAATGTTTATATAATAATAGCTAAAAACTGAATTTCCCTTGGAGGCTATAATGCATTTAAATAGTAAAAGAAACCTAGGTGGCTAGCAAGCCCTAGACAGCTACGTAAGTTTATATAAACTCTAATTTGGCTAAAAAAAATTAAAAACTCCTAAACAAGGAAATAAATCACCTAAACTAAAATAAATAAATAAATTATGTAAAAATACTAAAGTTAATAATTACAAAAATATATATTAAACCTGTCCTATATCACTTACCCCATCCAGGGCAACCCAAGAGTTTGAGCCTAAGGTGATAATTTTAAGGAGCCTTTTTAAATCTAAATATCACTTAAAATAAATTTTGTTTATTTTTGTGTGTGTGTGTGTGTGTGTGTATATATATATTTTAAAATTTATTACTAATTCTTTCTTATTGATGTAGAATACCACCATGACTTTTTTAGACTTTGAAGCAAGCTTGAAATTGCTCAAGCAAAAGCACTAGTAGAAATCATTTGGGCGACGAAGTCGAAATCACATAAAATTTGGTAGGCTGAAGGGAAACAGTCTTTTGAGCAATAGTCGTCGCCTTGCCACGAGATACCCCTAAATTTGGCAATCCTCCATTTAGCCCTTGAAAACTGTGATTTTGCTGTCCTATAGTTAATTTTTTCTTTATAACTTTTTGCTCAAAAGTCAGAATACGATAAGCTTGTTTTGGATGACCTTAGGTCAGTAGTTTATAATTTTCTATTTAATTTTAATTCATCATTTTGGTAAAATTCGGTATTTTCCACTTAATCTCGTAATCATTGACAAAGCTGAGTTGGACCTTGGGGGGCAATGGCCGCCCTTAAGATTTTGAAAATTATTATATATATATATATATAATAGGCTTGAATTAAAAGTTAGGCCCAAGAAAAAATTAAACCTACCCCCCCTCCAAAATATTGGCCCTTTAAATCAAGAAAATGCATAAACAACAACACAAATCAGCCCCAAAATCTTGCCCCTTGAACCCAAAAATGCCCCAAACAACAACACAGATTAGCCTAAATAAAATCCTTTTCAGCCCAAACAATATTAAAAATTTTAACAAAATAAGTAAGCCCATTTTTAGCCTGTGATAAGAAAATAAAAAATAAAAACCATTTAATAATGTAACTTATCCCGTAATTCATAAGATGAAAATCAAAAACAAAAAACCCTAAATACCAGCTGAAGAGAGAGAGTCGAAGAGAATCTATAGGCTGGTGCCTCACCGCCATCACCAGTAGCCACGTATTTACACTTCACCCATTCACCACAAGTATTTCTTCTCTCTTCATTTGTGGAGATCTAACTGGTTATTGATTGAGACATGAGAGGTGGGAAGAGGGTTTGAAAGGAAAAGGTTAGATCTCCATCATCATTGCAAGTATTTCTTCTCTTTCCATACTGATTTATGTGTTTTGACTTTTGTATCTCTTTGTCTCAGTAACTGTCTTTTATGTGGGACTGTATTTTCTACTGAGATATGTTGTAAATTGTGTGGTGTCAAGATCGTGTGACCTATTATAGTTTATATTATATAGAGATAGTTACTAAAGTTAGTAAAGTTAGTGATGATTTGGTAATAAAAAAGTAGTGGGAAGTTAGTAGAAGCAGTTGAATGGTTAACACTGTTGGTAGTGTGGTAACAGTTGGCGTGGGGTGCTAGGCAAGTGGAGCTGAATAATTACGCAAATTGCTCACATTCTTATATTTTCTTAGTAATTATAATTACTTGTCCGTGAGATTCAATCATTGATGATTTTTTAGATTTAAAAGAATGTTTAGTTCCTTTTTCATATATGATTATCAATAATTTATTTGATAATACTTGTTAGGTTCATATGTTTTGTTATCGTCAAACCATGCTAAATTATGTGTCTTTTATTGAATTTTGATCTATCTTAAAGTTATAATTGAAGACCAAGTTGAAGACACAAAGTTTGCTCAAGAAAAGTTCAAGAAAAACACATTTTCAGTATGTACCTCAATAGCAGCCCGATAGATCCAAGTTTCGCGGATTAGAAAAAATTAGCAACGCGAAAAAGCCCATAACTTATTTATTTGAAACCCTAATTCATAAGCCATCTATTAGAAGATTTTTCAGAGAGAGAAACACTTCGTTTATGCAGCTAGGATTTTGTAACCAGGTTTTCTCTATTTCACCAAACCAAAGAGTTTCTATGTAGATCTGAAGATTCCATTGGTGAAGAAGCTGAAGTCATAGCAACCACCACAGACTTGCTACTATGAGGAAAACCTTCAAGAGGTTCTTGAAGTCATTTGGAGGATCCAATTGTGATTGTGAGTGGAGCGTTCATATATTAGAGAGTTCAAAGTTCTGAAGTGGTAGAAGGTTTTTATTGTAAGTTCATTTACTGGGATTGTAGAATTTAGGAACAAAGGTTTTGTATTAATCTGAAACTTTTCTTTATTATAGTGGATTGCTTTTTGGGGAGGTTTCCCCCCAGGTTTTTTATTGTGAAACCAGTTTGTTTCATTAGTTTTCTTAGGTCATTATATCTTGTCTTATTTACTATTCCACTGTGCATGATTTTGACATTATATTGATGTTTGTTTGTTTAACCAAGGATTATTTATGATATATCTAATTAAAAACATAGGATTAAAACTTGTTAATTCTATTAATCGGGGTCTAAATTTTTCAACAAGTGGTATCAGCGTAGGTACACTCTTATTGAATTAATTTTCTAAGAGTGAACCTTGACTCCTGTTGTCATGGATCATAGACAATCTCTTTTGATTCCTCCTTTGTTTGATAGTACTAACTATGCGTACTAGAAAGGTCGTATAAAAGCCTTTTTACGGGCTCCTAAGGAAAAAGTATGGTTGGCTATTGAAGTTGGTTGGAAGAAACCAAGTGACCCCCTAACTACTAGGGATGATGGCAAGATTAGAGATGCAAATTTCAATAGTAAGGCTTTGAATGCTTTGTTTAGTGGTGTGACCAATGAGGAGTTCAAGAAAATATCATCCACTAAAATTGCTAAAGAAGCATGGACCATTTTTGAGACCACCTATGAAGGTACTAAGACAGTGAAGACTATTAAGCTTCAAAGACTCACTAGTAGTTTTAAAGAAATAAGGATGGAGGAGGATAAGACCCTTTATGAGTTCTATGCTAAACTCAAGAATATTGTAAACTCTGCCTTTAATCTTGAAGAATCTATAGCAGAACCCAAAATTTTTATGAAAATCCTTAAGTCCCTAGTTGAAAGACTCCATGTCATGATCACTGCTATTGAAGAAGCAAAGGACATTGATAAAATTCATTTGATTGAGCTTGTAGGGAACCTTAAAACCTATGAGATGGGATTAGGTAAAATAGGAAAAGGTGGAAAGAGTAGGAACATGGCTCTTAAGGGTATAGAGGAAGAGAGTGATGACTCTGAAGATGAAGATGAGGATGAGGACTGAACTTTCATAACTAAGAAGATTTGAAAGCTTCTCCAATATAGAAAAAAGGATAAAAAAAAAAAGCTCCTAAGAAATCTAAATCTTTTAGGAAGGGTAAGAGTGAAAAATCCCTAATCCAGTGCCATGAGTATAAAGGTTTTGGTCATATAAGGATAGAGTGCCCAAACTACTGTATGAAGGAAAAGACCAAGAAATCAAAAGGTAAAGTGTTGGTTGCCACCTTGAGTGTACTGAGAGTGATCTTTCTTATGAGTACGAGGATGAATGTAGTAATTATATGGCTTTTGCTGCCACAACCGATAAGGTGATTGTGGAGAATGTTAGTAACAGTGAAGATTCTTTTGATGATGAAGTACCCGAGAAGTTAACTCTTCAGGAAGCCTATGATAAGCTATGCACTGAATACATAAAATCTTAAAAGACTTCCCATCTCTGTAGAAAAGAGTTTAATGAGGTAAAAACCTAAAAAGCCAATCTGTTAGTCAAATTAGATGAAACTACAAGGTTAGTTGAGACACTTGTTGTGGAGAACACCTCATTAGATGAGAAGATCAAGAATCTTGAGGTTGAGCTTAGTCAAGCTAGAACTCAAATAGAGAAGATGTCTAGTGCAAAACTTGATGAGGTTTTGATTGTTCAAAGGCCTAGTTCTAATAAGACTTGCTTAAGATATGTTGATTCCTTCGGCCCCACGGCTTCTGGATCAGAGACTGTTGTTGTGCCTCAATTTGAGAAGGTTGATAAAGGTAAGAAATCCTTAACTGATATGTCTAATTCTAAATCCTTTGTTAAACCTTATTTTAGGAAGTCTAGTAGTTCTAAAACTACTCATGTTTGTCACCATTGTGGTGTTCTTTGACACACTTACCCAAATTGTTTCAAGTTGTATCCTCATAAGCAAGTGTCAAAAAGGTCTCAGGTTTCTTCTCAAGGTCCTACACCTTTTCTTGGTGAGTTATTAAAAGCTTCGAGCTTTTTAACTCAATTTCAGGGGAATTCTAACTCCTCTATGTCCTTTGGTAGTCATACTAGGACCCATGTCTTTTCATCTTCACATCCAAAGACTTGTGCTGTGTGGGTAATAAAGGATCCGCAGACTTAATTGTATTTTTGTTTGTCCTATGCTTTAATTTTTTCTATTTATAGTAGGACTTTCATGCTTGATTTCTTGTCTGTTTTTGGAATCATGCTTTCATGCATTGCATTGTTTTTGCATTTATTTATTTTTGCATATGCATTTTTATTTCTTTTCTTATTTTCAATAAAAGAAAAATTAAGAAAAGGGAAAAATTTTGAAAAAAAAAAAAAAAAAACAAAAAAAGTGTGTTTTGTGTATACTAGTACTTGTGTATCTTTGGATGGCCTTTGAAATAAAGTTTCTCTTTGTATCACTTGTAGCTTAGGTGAGCATCTTCATGCACAACTAAGCAATGTGAGCTTTATGACTTTTTTATGTGATTTGTATGATTTGATTGATCTCTTATCTTTCATATTTGAAATCACTTTTTTTGATGAGAAGAACTAGAAAATCTTAAGAGAAAGACATAAATAACTATCTCACCACTAAAACTCATCAATCATAAAACATTTGTGTGCAATTCATAAAAAACGTGCATAGTAAGGTGTAGCACTTACACAGCAAAATAAAGATGTTCAGCTTTCATAATTGGATAATTCTTTTCTCTCTTAGTTGCCCATGCATGTTATGTCATTTTATGCTTAAAAGAAAAATATGTAGAGAATATGTAAAGCAAAAAGAATCAAAATGCTTTCAAATATGGTTGCAAGCATGTTTTTAGGAGATGTGAGAGTCATATGATGTACCTTGAAGGTGATGGTCCCTATCAAATAGTTATAATTGTGTGTGGATGTATTTGATTATCTTATATCATTATTCTTCATATAATGAGACACTTATGTCTCTTGCAAAAGTTTCACACACGACACGCATGCTCTTTGCTACTCTTGATACAATGTACACGTACAATGTGATTTGGCCATTAAAAGTTACTCTTGTACTAGTGTGAGTTTTTTTTTTTTTTTTTTTTTTTTTTTTTTTTTTTTTTTAATTAAATTTTTTTAATCATTTGGAATTTGACAACTATGGCTTTGCAGAAATTGCTATATTTTTAGACAATCCATCATGTCTATGCAGGAGCTCACACACAAAAATCCACTTAACACGGATGGTAGTAGAATAGGAAATCCAAGAAGAGTGTCCTTAGGAATGTGAAGAGAACTAAATTTTGTAAGCGATTCTTTAAGCGAACATTTTCATTTTTGCTTTTCAATTGCGTTTTTTGGGGGGTAAACTGTGGCTTTCTAGTTTCTAGGGACTTTAATAAACTAATGTACTAACCTTTTGGGGGAAAAAAGAAAGGTACTTTGCTTATTTCCTAAATTATATTTCTCTATATATTATAAAAATTGTGAAAAAGTATATTAAAATAAATAAAATAGCTTTTACTAAAAAGAGAGTGCCAGAGAGACCTAAAATTGTCAAAACATTCCATCATAAAAAAACAAGGGAATGTTTGAGAGAGAGAGAGAGTCACTCAACAAAACCAACCAACCATACCGCCAGATTCACCACCTTACTCCAAATCCTACTTCACCTTCAGATTCTATGCCGACTAAAAGCTCACAACCAATTTTCTTAATTTTTAGCTTCTCAAAAAAAAAAATTCTTAATTTTTAAATGAGATGTCTTTTTTTATGGGTTAAGAAATTTGAAAAATAGATTTTAATAACACTTAAATAATTATAAATAAATAAATAAATAACTTAACTTTCCTTAAAAGGAAAAAAAAAAATCAACAATTTTTCTTCTTGGAGGATAAGAAGAGCAATTTTTAAACCAACAAAAAAAATGTAATATAAAATGTTAAAAATTTTATTTAATTACTATTTAAGTATTTTTAAAAATTCACATAATCAAAGGATCAAATTATACATCTATACATCTATATGTATAGATGTATTTTTTTTTATAAGTCAAAGGAACAAATTACATAACAATTTGAATAATAAAATATAAAATGACTGATGTAGGGACCCAATTTGAATTGAGTGTTGGGTTTTCAGCCCAATAAGCCCAAACAATAAATTTATAGAGTATGGGCTCAAGAACTAGTACTGTTTTTCAGGAAGGGTTCTACTCATCAAGTAATAAGGGATACTATTGATTCGCTCTATGAGGAAAAACTCTCCTCGGCCCTCTTTAAATTGGTCTGTTCTTCTTTCTCTCTCTCTCCTTTTTCTTTTCTCGTCAGAAGTCCCTTCTCTTTTCTTCGTTTCTACATTATATACTTCGTTTCTTTTCTTGTTTCCTTTGTACACGTGTAGTTCTTATCCTGGGGGCTCCTTTCTGTCCCATCTAGTCCCTACCGGAACTTTCAGCTTAGTGGTCATAAAGCTGCTTAGTTACTATTCAGGTATCACCTCCACATTAATGCGGCCAGAGTGTTAGGTGGACAGCATTTAATGAGGAGGTGATAGACTTTAGAAGATATTTTCTACCTTCTCCGACGCCTCTTTAAGCTATATCCAACTTCCAATTCAGCTACAACCTGGCAGAATCTTTCAGTCAGTACGAAGGTTACCTTCACCTCGGACTTTGGCGTCCTCGGACGTG
>NW_027070717.1:0-2472 GCF_002906115.3 Quercus suber | reverse complement strand
AAAAAAAAAAAAAAAAAAAAGAAAAAAAAAAAAAAAAAAAAAAAAAAAAAAAAAAAAAAAAAAAAAAAAAAAAAAAAAAAAAAAAAAAAAAAAAAAAAAAAAAAAAAAAAAAAAAAACCTAGTGTAGAGCTATTATTTCTAACTTACTAGTTGAAGATTTATAAGACTACCCATGTATATTTAAAAATAAATTCATGTGACTAAAACTATTTAAAAAAAAATGGTCTCTTCAATCATCACATACTAGGTTAGAAAAAGAGAACTCCAAAATGGTTCAATGACTAAACTTTTTTCATTAGTTAGTGAAATTCTAAGGGGCCATTCACTCCTTTTCTTGAAAAAAGTAGTTTCGGTTACAAATTATATATATATATATATAAAATAGAAATTCTGCTATAACTTAATCTAAGTGTATATGTCTGTAAAACTCTCTTTTAGATACTTAAACCCTAGCTCTTACCTTTTTACACCTCACAAGAACTTTGTACCTGTATAATGACTATCAAGCCAAGGGTGGTTTGAGTTACCATCTTGAATTCTTAATTATGCCAAACCATGACAGATTGACAATTATTTTTATTTTATTTTTTAAATTTGATGATTATAACAATAAGGAAGAGATTTGAACCTTAGTTTTTCTTATAAAAAAGAGAGTATACAATAATACTATATTGTAAAGCTTATAACAACATATTTATAACAGTTTTTCTATGACAACAACTTTTGCAATGACTAACAAGTAGTCCCTTTTTTATTTTTATTTTTATTTTTTTAGATAGGTAAATAATGGGGATGAGAAGTTGACACTTTACATAAAACACCCAAAGATATTACTATTTATGACGACTGTGTTATGCTTTAATGAGTAATAACGATTATAAGAGGTTTTTACTTTTTGGATTTGGATTGAGTCTAATGTTCAGATAGGTTTAGTGTAACTAGACACTAGACCTAATTATTATACTTACTTTTTAAAGTTTTAAGTATGAAATTTGAATTTATAGTTGCGTAACAAGACCGGACTTTTTGTGAAGTATCTTTCACTAAGCCCAATTGGTTAACAAGGTACACGTGATTGGGAACCTAACCATGATTGAAAGCCCGTGACTATTTTTGTGAGTATCTTTCACTAAACCCAACTGGTTAACAAGGTACACGTGATTGGGAACCTAACCATGAGTTGATGAATAACTTTTTTTTTTTTTTTTAATAAGAAGAATTACTGATTTAATTTTTGTGTAATGTAACATAAAAAAAGTGGTTTTGTAGAATGTAACAAAAAAGTTTATAGTTAATATAATTTACACGATTTAAGTTTAACTTTTGACATTGTTTCATTCTATTCCTTCCGTCCATTGACATTTGAAATGTTGTTCACTCTCTTGAAACAGTACTCTTTCCCAATTTTTAATATAGAAAAAAATGATTTAGAAATTTGTTTGTTCTGTTTAGATCCCTTTTAAACAAATTAATTTAACCTAATGAATTATCCAAATAGTTAGTTAGATTAATTATTCAAATCTAGGTTTAATACATGCAAACATATCACTTAGTGTGGAAAAGTAAAGAAGATAGTAGTAATATGATGACCCAGGAAAACCAATGAAACCAATAATTTCAAGTTAAAAACCTGCAGTGGATTTAACCTAACTATCTTCAAGGTAAACAAATTCACTATGATAAAATGGAAATTTACAATAGATTTTTCTCTATTTCTAAAGCTACCTCTTGTAGAACTTATTCACACGACCATATGCAGCTTCGAATCTAAGGACTCTTCTATCTTGAATCTGTTGAACACAAACACCCACATTTGTGACTTTGAGATTTCACTCAAAGGTTTAGATCATCAGTAGTAGTGATCTTATAGCAGCAACTTTAGATCTACCAGTTCTAATGGTATGAGAATGATATTCAGTAGTGACTTTGAAAGGAGAATGCATAGTACCTTTTAGATCTCAAAAGAGCACCTCCAAAGTCATAGCAAAACATGCTTTAGGGTTTTCTTTAAATATTATGTGAAATAGATTTGAAATCCTAATCACTTGATGGGCTTTAATTAAATTCTGTAGAACCTGTCTTTTGATCGGTCAAACTTGTTCTCTCGATCAATCGAACCTGGCATGTTTCGAATTCCTAAACCTATAGCTTCTTGAGTATTGTCTGACTTATAGTACCTTGAGCATTGTCTAATATATCCTATAGACTCTAAGATCTATATCTAAACAAGTTTGTGTTCATACTTTGCCAATTGTTCTAACTTTTAGAACTTAACAAAATTAATTTATTCATTTACTTGAATATGAAATTGAAAAAATGGTTTTCTTTGTTTTCTCAAACCCTACAAAACTATTCTATTCTATGCTCTACTCTTAAGCCAAAAGCTAATATATTTTTTATTGGAAAAATTGTTTGAAAATATTAAAAAAAATAATAATAAAAAACCAATATATATATATATATATATATTTT
>NW_027070716.1:20291-28396 GCF_002906115.3 Quercus suber | reverse complement strand
TCTAGTTGTAGGCAATTTTTTTTTTTTGGGTACATATAACTCGAGTTACAAAACACCACTATAGGTTCTTAAAATGTCACTATAGGCTCTTTAAAATGCCACTATAGGACTTAACTCGATTTTAAGAAAATCGAGTTTCAAAAGAGGGGCATTTTCCTAATTAGTTTCAAAAGAATGGCAAAATGCTAGATATTTTTATAGAAAGGGGCAACGGCCAATTTTGTCCCTTTGGTTGAATCAGATTATTACAAAACTCAAAACAACAATTTTTTTTTTCCATACCACTAAAGGGAGAAACAAAATACACAGTAGCTTTACAAAAGACCAACTGGAAAACGATAGCAATAGTGAAGTGGCAAACATGTTGCCTCTTTAGCTACAGACCAAATATCTTTCACTATAACATGAGGAACCCAAAAAAGATCACAAAACAAGCCATTCTAATTCAGGAAGCAGTAGTTCGCGAGCCTAGTGCTATCCATCCAACCCGTGGCACATTTCTTCTTAATTGTTTGCATAAGTCCTTTGCTATCACTGAGGAACAAAACATTTTGAAAACCTTGATCTTTGGCTACCAATCCAGCTTCAATAACAGCCTCCAAAAGAACTCTAGTGGAAGTTGTAGCAGAGATACTTGCTACTCCAAAAAACACCTTATCTCCCTGCAGAGTTAGAGCTTCATATACAATACCATATCTACATTGCCTCCTCTTTCTAGCTGCTGCAATTTTGATGATTAAGTTCCAGTTCCTGGCTGTAGGTTGCTGCCAAGTGTTGGAACAGCTGCTATCTCTTCTTTTCGGGGTTCGACAACTTAAGAGAGAGGCCTTATACCTGCAAGAGAAGTTTTGAGCAGTTAGAATAACTTCCATTGGATTAGGGATGATTCCTTGATGCACTACTCTGTTCTGATGGTTCCACATAGCCCAAAGAGTAATGAAAACATCCTGCAAATAAGACAAAGAATCCAAATTCCTCAAATCATGTCTTGAAATAATTTGTTTTAGCCAATGTTTAATAGACAAGTCAGAAAAATCTGAAGTATGGATAGCTAGAATGGTTCCATGCCAACACGCCCTTGTGAATGGACAAAGAAAAAAGAGATGGGTCAAACTCTCCTCCTCGTCATTACACATTGGGCAAAGATTTCCATTGGATATACCCCAAACATGAAGATTATGAAAAGTTGGCAGGCAATTGTTCAACAGTTTCCAAACAAAATTATTGACTTTCAAAGGAACCTTAATTTTCCAAAACGATCTCCACCAAGCCGAATGAGCTTGAAAAAAACCCGATTGGCTAGCATAATTCCTACTTAACAAGTCATAGGCTTTGAACACTTGATACTCCCCATTATTGGAGTATTTCCAACAAAGTGTATCTTGTACAGAATTCATTTTGGAGATGGGAATTTGAAGGATTGATGAAGTCTGTTGAAAAGGGTATAAGCTCCTAACCAAATCAACCTTCCAAGTCCTAGTATCATGATCTATCAAATCTCCCACTGTGCTAGTAGAGGTGAGGCTGGTGGGCACTAAAGTTTGAATGGGGAAACCAATCCTTATGGTTTAGGGGAATATTATACCCATTCCCAATCCTCCATTTCCCTTCTCTAAAAAAAGGGTGTTCAACTTTGATGATATTTCTCCAAACCCATGAATGATGCGGTTTAGCTCTATAATCCTGAATTGAACTATTAGGGAAATATCTAGCCTTGACAGTTTTAGCGAGGAGAGAGTTAGGATTCTAACATAACCTCCAATATTGCTTGTTAAGCATAGCCTGGTTCATGGTTTTAAATTTTTTTATCCCCAAACCACCCATTCTCTTGCGCTGACTAATCCTATCCCAATTAATGAGATGCAACTTCCTTTCTCCATAATCATGACCTAACCAGAATGCACGAATAATAAAGTCCATTTTACTACAAACAACATCAGGAACTTTAAAGCAAGAAAAAGAGTATAAAGGCAAGGATTGAAGAACAAAAGCAATTAAGTTGTTCTACCAGCTTGAGACAACAACTTAATTTTCCACCCTTGTAATTTTGCTTGCAATTTGTCAATAAGAAATTGAAAGTCAGCAATCCTATTACCTCTCAGTTTGAAATGGACACCAAGATACTTGCTAGGTTGTTGAACCAAATTGACCCTAAGGGAATTAGCAAGTCCTACCTACTCCTCCATTGGCATGTTAGGAGAATAGAACACATCAGACTTAGCCAAATTTATAGATTGACCAGAGATAGAACAATACCATTCCAGGATAGATTGGAGATTTTGAACATAATTCTTATCTTTCCTGAAAAATAACAAAGAGTCATTAGCAAACAATAAGTGGAAGAAAACCAAGCCATTTCTGCCAACTTTAATGCCTCTGATTTTCTTGAGAGCCTCAGCATGGGTTAAAGAAATGGATAAAATATTTGCACACACGAGAAATAGATATGGTAACAAAAGGTCTCCTTATCTAAGACCTTGAGAAGGTTTGAAGGACCTAATCATACAAGATTTCTATAGAGGAATCTTGATCTCTATAGAGGAAGTCTAGCTCTTACACCAACCCAAAGATTTCTCCAACTGAATCTCTGAAGCCATTTCATGCTAAAAATGTGAAACACGACTTAGTAAGTAATATGGATTATTATCATAAAATAATATGCTTCTAATAAAACTGGTTGGAGGCCAGTTATGTATGTAAGAATGATGTTTAACGCAAGGAATGAAAGCAAGAAAAATATAAAAAATTATTAACTTTGTGGAACCACAAAGCATCTCTACTGAATAACCAAGAATGACGTGTATAAAGAATTTTTTCCACTATATCATATAATTGATTAAATCATCATTAATTATATTTTAAAAATATATCAAAGTTATATTAAGGCTAGGATTGCTTTCGTGCTCGGTTAGATTGGCTTGCCTATCATAATTGAAAATAAAGGGGTCTCATTCGTCAAAATTGAAACTTGGTTCTTTTAGTATATAATCCCATTTTACCATAATCAAAATTAAGTTTTGTTTGTTCCTCCAAAAGGCATGACATAGAAGCAAGTAGGAGAAAATCATTAACAACTAATCAATGTAGATTTGCTTAAAAGCTACATTTTTAATTATGCAAGACTTACTATTTACAAAATTATGGAAACTATCATAAGAATGGTCCAAAAAGCTCTAACCAACATATTTTTACACACGATGATACCAAAATTTATTCTTTAATTCAGTGAGTCTTATAATTTGGTTTAGTAAATTTTAAATACTAAATTATGTGAAACCCAACTTTCTTTAAGATAATAATTAAATCAAACCTGCTTTCAAATGTAGATTATAAAAATTATAATTTTTATAATTCTCTTCAATATTTTAAGTAGGAATAATGGAATATGACATTGGGAATTAGCTTCCAAAAAATATTAATTTTAAGAATATAATTATATACCCAGGAAAATTTGGAGGCACGAACATATGTTTTTACAAGATCATTAAAAACTATCTATACATTGCAATTAACCTCCCTCATTTCTTTTGAAAACCATATATTATTAATATCTATACTATTGATTTGAAATTGACATGTATTTTTATTTAATCTAACAATAGATTTGCATATGTCAATCATGGGAGAAAGTAAACCAACAAAATGAAGGCATAACATGTATATTTAACAATATATTTTCCCCTCGTTAAATAGAACTTGAAAGATGAAAAAGTAAAAGAAAGAAAAAATTCAGATTGAAGCACTATATAAGGAAAACATAAGGAGAAAGATAACTTAAAATGAGTAAGATTAAAACCAAAAACTAAACAGCAGAATATTTTATCCAAAACCGTGATCTTAATATGTCATGGCATCTCATATTACACATGACTTGGTAAAATTAACAACATATGCGTTGTGTAAACTGTTATCAGCCCCTATAAATTTCACTAATGAGTGTGCCACAACATAAAAAAACATATCACCTACAAATATTATTTAAGTTAATTTTATTGGGCTAAATTATAGTGATTTTGATTTTTTTTTTAATGAAAAATATGATTTTTAAAAAGGGGTAATATGAAGACCAAATTGAAAACACTAATAAACTAAAGAAATAAAAGGCGTATTTAATTTAATTATAGTTAGAATAATAACATAAAAAGGTAAAATTGTACTTCTCCACAAAGCTAACAAGTTTATTGATTCCCATGTGAGAACGTTTCCTACAAACTTGGACAAAATTGGCCAATGCCCTTTTCGCCCAAATTATATAGCCTTTTGCCTCCCTTCCCAAACTAATTAGGATAATGTCTCTCTTTTAGAACTCGATTTGCTCAAAATCGAGTTAGGCACTACAATGACATTTTTAAGGAGTTTATAGTGACATTTTAAGGATCTATAATGGTGTTTTGTAACTTAACCTCCATGAACTTGAGTTATAGGTAAAAAAAAGTAAAAAAAAAAAAATTACCTATAACTCGAGTTCATGGAGGTCGAGTTACAAAAAGCTACTATAGGCCCTTAAAACGTCACTATAGGCTCCTTAAAACATAATTATAGGGCTCTAGAATTTTTTTTTTTTTTTTTTAACTCGATTTTGAGCAAATCAAGTTACAAAAAATGGGCATTTCCCTAATTAGTTTAGGAAGAGAGGCAGAAGGCTATATAATTTGGGTGAAAAGGGCATAGGCCAATTTTGTCCCTACAAACTTATATATGGTTTTTATAAAATTGGGGTGGTCACAATAACCTTAGCTAAGACTCACAAGTGAACATCTTAATAGTTACTAAGGCCAAAGAGACCCTTAGGTGGACTCGTTCGTATTTACTAAACTATTAATTTTCTTTATATATCTCAATGGAAGGTATAAACATTGAAAATAAGCAAATCAAAGATATAGAAGATAAATAGTTCATCCCTAGTATATATGTTTATATAAATCAAAAATCTTTTCTAACCATCGACATATTTAATTGCTGATTGTTTTGGTTAGCTTGCATATGTACATTCTTGTCATAAAGAGAGCTAGAGGTTGGAAAAAACTACTTACCGAATTTGAAATCTTTGATATACTTTTCATTCCATTCGAGTAGACATTTTGCACGAGTAAGTAAAATAGAGTGCTTCCTGATGCAAGAATCAAAGGCCTAAATAACCCGTCGCATGCACTTTAATTTGCTGGGTATCGGCTCCTTGTGCTTGATAGGAGAAAATGGGTAAATGCCCTTTTTGCGTAAATTATGTAGCGTTTTGCCTTTTTTTTCAAACTAATTAGAAAAATGCCTCACTTTTGAAACTCGATTTAAGATAAATCAAGTTAGGCCCTATAGCGACGTTTTTAAGGAGTCTATAGTGACATTTTAAGGACCTATAGTGCCGTTTTGTAACTCAACCTCCATGAAATTGAGTTATAGGTAAAAAATAAAAAAATAAAAAAATAAAAAAATAAAAAGAGAAAGAAATTGCCTATAACTCGACTTCATGGAGGTCGAGTTATAAAACACTACTATAGGTCCTTAAAAGGTTACTATAAGCTCCTTAAAACACCGCTATAGGGCTTCAGGAATTTTTTTTATCTCAAATTGAGTTACAAAAGAGAGGCATTTCTCTAATTATTTTGGAAATTGGGGCAAAACGCTAAAATTTTTGCTCAAAAAAGGCATTTGCCAATTTTTTCCGTGCCTGACAAGACAATGTTTATAACGGCTTACAATGCAATTGTATAAAATGTTTAAACTTTTTCCCCTCATTGTTTTATACTTTTCAATTTTTCTAGTAATGCACCCATAAAATTCATCTTCTTGAACATCATCAAGTTTTGCAAGTAAAGGAAGTGAGATTGAAAGTGAAAGAGGAATGGAAAGAACTAAAGCCAAGGTCATTTTCTTTCACTTTAATTTACAAGAATAAGGATAATCAAATCCATCATTGCCATCATTTTTCTAGCCATTTAACTTCTTCCAGTTAAGCTCTTTATTTTATTTTAAAAAATTTCAAGTTTATTTTAGAACAATAATTTGAACTCAAGTTCAAATGCCTTATATTAGTTATATATAATTAAATGATAGGACACATTTAAACATAAAGATAATTAATTTATAAATTGATAGATTATAAAATATTTTTGTTTAACTAAGTGTTTATTAAGAACAACTTTTACTAATATGAGATTTGTTTTTATTTGTTTTTATTTTTTATCAAGTAGCTTCCAATTTAAGTAATGTCTTTTGGACAGGATCACAACGTGTCATAATATTCATTGTTTAGGCAGCATTCAAAACATCTGAAAAGAAAATTTTAATTAAATAGATTGGTATTTGAAAATCGTGATTTTTTATATAGATAAAATATATTATATATATATATATACACATTTATATTTATATAAAATTAGGTCTCTTGGTTGTTGTCATGAGCTTTTGAACAAAAGCCACATTAAATATGAGAAGAGAGACTATTCCAAAAGTCAAGATTTAAAAATTATCTTGATACTTTGACTTGGCTACGTATTTTGTTTTTCTTTTTGTGGAATGAAAGTTTTCATAGTTATTAGTTTTGGATTTTCACTATGTGGGAGGAAATTTTATTATTTGTCAAAGAAGTAACATATAACTTGTTGAAGAAGTAATTAATTTTTCTTTTCCACCAAGGAATTTGATTTATAGCCTTGTGTGTGAGAGAGCGAGAGAGAGAGAGAATCAAATTTTGATAATAAATATCATAATTATCAAATTTAACATTCAACACACAATAATTTATACACAAAATAAAAGAGGTAAATTTTTTAATTAAAATAAGATTTTATCAAACTTTTTTGTGCATTGCATAAGTTGTTGTGAAAATGTTGTGCAGATAGTGTTTTTTTTTTTTTTTTTTTTTTGACAATAACGATAGAATATTATTGAGTTAAAAGTATAAAATTACATAGCTAATGCCTGGCCCACGTAATACAACATATTGAGGGATTGACCTGGCATGGGTAAGCATGGGAAGAAAACGTATGTCCACACTACAAATAGCATTACATACAAAGAGAATGAAACATTGGTGCACATACTTAATTGTTGAGTCTCTGGTACTCCTGTAGTAATGTCATTGCGCCTCGTAAGATATCACTGGGATGGGTTTCCTTCCTGTCAAATAGGTACCTGTTGAAGAGTTTTATCACACACAGTGAAGAGAGAAAATACAAGAGAGTATAGTTCAACGAAGAAGAAGAACAGAGAAGTAGACAAAGACTAGAGAGGAAAAGAGAGAAAGGAATTGAGAGAAAAAATATCTTCTGAATTAGGAATGAAATATATGAAATCAATAATACTAACTTGATCTGAGATACCCCATATATATATAGTTACATAACCAGCTATAACAGAATAATTGCATCCCATTTTATGCGCCTAAAACTACGGAACCAACGGCTCAAATGTAACTGCAAGTGTAACAGATTTTGGCGCCACAATAACTGATTATTTGAATGGCTTGAAACGACGCCGTCTGACTTCGTGTGTTGTGTGTTACTAATTGCTTTTAATGAAACGGTGCGTATCAATCACCGTTTATAACTTCACACGAGGCACGTGCTGTTGAGCCTGGGTTGATCCTGAGTCTTCATCTTTCTGAGTTTGAGTTATATCTTCAACATCCCCCCTCAAACGAGAGGGGGAGAAATCCCCCAGGAGTTTGGAACGAAAAACCAGAAAAGGAGGAGCAGGTAAAGGCTTGGTAAAAATGTCAGCCAAGTTATCTTTACCTGAAACAAACCCAATTTTGAGATCCCTGCGAAGAACCTTCTCCCTGACATAGTGATAATCAACCTCCAAGTGTTTGGTTCGTGAATGGAAGACAGGATTGGCAGAGAGAGCAATGGCAGACACATTATCACACCATATGACTGGAATATAGGGAAGAAAAATACGAAGTTCTTTGAACAAAATTCTGAACCAGGAAAGTTCAGCAGCTGTGGTTGCTAAGGCTCTATATTCAGCTTCTGTGGAGGAGCGTGAGACAGTAGGTTGTTTCTTGGCAGACCAAGAAATTGGGCTAGGACCAAGAAAAACTAATAAACCTGTGGTGGATCGTCTGTCTGTAGGATCCCCTGCCCAATCTGCATCAGAGAAGGCAG
>NW_027070716.1:16626-17938 GCF_002906115.3 Quercus suber | reverse complement strand
GGTTTTCCTTATATATAGGAGTGTTTTACTTGAACCCCAAGACGTTTAAATAGAGTTTGGGCTGAACTGGAACTCTGCAGAAAAATAAATCTGTACGTGGTTCGATCGATCGAGTCTAATTTTCGATCGATCGAGCCTTACAGATTTAGTCCAATAAATCTGCACTCACTCGATTCCAGTTTTACAAATAAACATACTTTGAGCAAGCCTAAACAAGACTAAACAACCTGTTTTGATCATGGTTTGCCAACAATACAAATTAGAGTTCTAAATACATAAATTCCTAAATCTTTAGAACCTAACAGTTTTTGTTCCTCAAACTTGAACTGCTTAGCTTCGTCACTCCCATGGTTATTGCTTTCATTTTATCTCTTTGTGCCAACTTTGAATAGGTTAGACAGGGAAGGCTCGGTTTGTGCTTTAGCTGGGGAGGGAATGTGTTTTTTTTTAATAGGTTTAGTGTTTGGTTTTTTAAGTTGGTCGTGTGAGGGTGGTGTGTCTAAGGTTTGGGATTTAGTTTGGTTGGCGCCGTATGTGATTGGGACTGTGTAAAGGTTGCTGGCTAGATTGTCGATGGTATTTAATAGGATTTTTAATTGTTGTTGGTCCATATTTGGAAGTTTTGGGCTAACGGTTTATGGCTGGGTTATTGTGGTGTTATGGGGTTGGGTATTTAAGGAGTTTGATTTCATGGGTTGCGAAACTGAAGCATTTTGTGAGGCCAGTTGTGATGACGTTGTGGGAGGGTTATGGGATTCCATGGCACTTGAGAGTGGAGTTATGGGACGCGAATCAAATTGCATGAAAACCAACCTGGCATTAACTTCTCTTTGTTTCGGCGAAATACCCGTTTTGGACTCCATAGGTGTATTGGTTTCAAGTTGTGTTGTGGTGGTTTGTTGTTTTGCCCTTGGAGGTCATTAGTATCGGTTAGCATGGACTTGTTCGCCATCAGCTTCAACTTGTCTTCCTCGAGTTCCTACTCTGAGCCATTCCCCATAGGGTCAATCTCCATCCTCGGCATTACACTGTGACAGGCATTCTTTTTGTTCATGGCCTATCCGACCATAGTTAAAGTCTTTTGTATCGGAAAGCCACGTGTGTCGTCTCGCCTTCCGAGCTAATCACCTGACCTCCCCGCTGGAGTGGTTTGTCAAGTGGGACCTCCACTCGGATCCGCAAGAACTTGGCTTGGTCTGAGTTGAACGCTTTGCAGTCTACTTCCACCAACTCGCCTATACTCCTCACAATATCAATCCCAGCCTCTTCGTTAATGAGATCAAACGGTAGACCCCATACTTGAATCCAAAAA
>NW_027070716.1:0-1627 GCF_002906115.3 Quercus suber | reverse complement strand
TTTTTTTTTCTCTCTCTTCAGTTGTTTCCTTTAATGGATTTCTATATATTGTTACATTTAGGTACCCTAGATTTAATTCCTACTAGTTTCTTGTAAGTTGTAACCTTAAGCCTCTTATTTATTTTATTTTTATTGAGGATCAAGTTGTAACCTTAACTAAATATTTTTCTAAGCAAGAGGAGTTCTATACTTGGCTACTTGCTGATTCTTTTCTTATTCTTTTTTTTTTTTTTTAAATACTAACCAAAAAAAAAAAATGGACTTTGTGATTTGGTATAGGTCACCTATGTCAAAGAGCCAGAACCAGCACAACCACCTGCCAAGGACCCACTGTATGCACCACCTCCACCTGTGAAGACGCCACCATCTCAATCTCCTCCACCAAAGGCACCAGCTTATGCACCACCACCACCTGTGAACACACCACCATCTCAGTCTCCTCCACCAAAGGCACCTGCCCCTGTGCCCCCAGTTGAGCCACCCACTTCTCCACCACTGCCCCCAGTGAAGTCTAAACAAGGTAAATTTCCACACCGTTTTACCAACAAGTCTGCCGAACACAATATTTTTCACAAATGTCGAGATAACAAGTTGATAATTTTCCAGTTTATCATGTTGTGGGAAAAAAAGAAGTTGTCTATAGCATTATTGAATTATTTTTTCCTCATGATATACTTGTTTTTTTAACTTTGTTTTGTGGTAAATGTGCTATTGTATTGTGCACAGATTGTATCCCCAGATGTGATCAGAGATGCCAATTACATAACCGGAAGAGAGTGTGCATGAGAGCCTGCATGACATGCTGTGACCGCTGCAAGTGTGTTCCACCAGGAACATTTGGTAACAGGGAAAAATGTGGCAAGTGCTACACCGAAATGACCACTCACGGCAACAAATACAAGTGTCCTTGAATGGCCTATATCACTTGGATGGTTGTATTGCCTAGACCTGTAATAAGTATTGAGAAGAGGGTGAAAACATTTGGTTTTCCACGCAGTGTCCTTTTTACTAGCTAGCTACTTCCTGAAGCAATAAATTGTGCATATAGTGCTAGGCCAAGAATTGCTTTGTGGTGTTTAATACATTTTCCCATTTTGCTATATTTCAGATATTACATTAAAAAAAGTGTTATTTCTAAGTGGTTTTTAATGTCCTTTCTACTTCATGTATGCAAATATTTACTGGTTCTATAAGCAATATAAAACTTGTAATCCTGCTCATCAAACATGTTGCTATCCTTTTTTATTTTTGTTGAGAAACACGAATGTTGCTATCCAGTCGCCATATATGGCTTGCAAGAAATTGCGATGTACCAGAACACGAGACTCAGAGGGGGATAGAGTTAAATAATAAGTTAAAAAAGGAAAAGAAAATCAGTGCCCAACACATTACCGAAGAGCACCTTGAGTTAACAAACAACAGGTCAACAGGGTGATGTCCGTGGAAGCGTGAAAGGGTCACCACTTCTGGGATTCTCCCCCCTAGCTAACAAATCCTATAGTCCGGAGACATTTCAATTTTTACCACACGGTTCCTTATATCGGTGCATTCAAATAAATTGACCTTTTGCTTGTAAGTCAGATGTTCAAATAGTAGTCAAAGATCTGAGAGAGAGAGAGAGAGAGAG
>NW_027070715.1:23288-28779 GCF_002906115.3 Quercus suber | reverse complement strand
TATATATATATATATATATATTTGTAGGAGCAATTTTTTGTTTGATTTTCCAATATCCTGGTCTTCACACTCGTGTAGGAAGTGGTATAGGGATTAGATAGCTTGTTGACAAGAAAATTGTAAGGGAGCAATTTGAGTTCTTAACTCAAGTGATGGATGAACTTAGGCGTAAAAAGCCCAATATAATGAATTTGTAGAGAGCGAGTTGGAAAACTGGGCTTTAATGAGTTAGACAACAAGTAAAGTGGATTCAAATGACAAGAAAATGAAGATAGACTGATTTAAACTAAATGAAATCATCCTCGGCATAGTTTGAGGAGATCAGTTCATATATATATATATATATATTTCTCTTAAGTTTGATTATAAATTCAACTCTTGATTGCTATAGTGTTTTTTTCTTAATTTCTTGATCCCCCTTCTCTCATTGTCTCATTCTTCTTTTATACTCTCTTTCCCTTTCATCTTTACCCTCCACGTACAGGCTAGATGGTTGGTGTTGGTACTTGTCTCATCAGTACCTTCCTGAAGTTTTTGTGTAGTAGCTGTAAGGCTGAAAACCACTGTTCAAGTATTACCTCCACATTAATGCGGTCAGAGAGTTAGCTGCAGAGTATTCAATGCGGTGGTAGCAGCTTTCTCCTTAAATATTTTAGGACTCCCCCCTGCTCTATGTTTCTGTAATGCTTATCCGTACCAATAGAATTTCTTGGAATATTCCCTTGAACGGCAGACCACCTTTTTGGACTTCGACTTTGGTTAGCCAAGGAGGCATTCATCCTCGGCCGACCCTCCTAGGCCTTTATGATCAAAACTAACTTCTTTATTTAGTAACATAGACTCCCCTGACAATGTTTACTTCTCCTTGGATGACTTCACATCTTAGGATTGGCCTCCAGTCCCAATATATTCATAGATAATGAGCTCTTGGGCCCAATACCCCTACAACAATAAAATTAAAACAAAGAAAAAGTTTTATATCAATTAGTATACTCAATGGAGACATGGTCATTGATTTTACTAGTTGCGATAGATACCATTGAAATGGAAAAAAGAAAAAAGAAAAAAAGAAAAGAGAACAAAGCAAAAACAAAAACAAAAAGCATTAGCAATGACCATTGTAAAAAAAACAATTACACCATAAAATGGGAAATAGAAGTACGAATGATTCTTTTAAAAAACACCCTATAACTGTGTTTGAAAAAAAATGCTATTATAGACCTGTTGGACCTATAGTCATGGTGTATAGGTCACGCCTAAAAACGTGGCTATAGACCAAATGGACCTATTGCCACGTTTTTAGGAGCTACAACTACGTTTTGAAAATGCAGCTGTAGACCAATTTTTTTGTAATGCACCAATATATATTCAAGACTATTAAGAATGAAAAAATTATGCATCAATTTCAAAATATGAAAAATTATTGAAGGCAATTGAATAAATTAAGGCAAAAACACCATTTTGGTCCATACATTTTGGTAGCAGTCAATTTGGTCTCTCTTATTTTCAATTTCAATCAATTTGGTCTCTACCGTTAACTCACTAATGGAAAATGCCTATGTGGCAAACAGTTTGTATTGTTGGTGTATCTAATATTAAAATATTTAATAAAATGCTGACATGGCTTAATTTTAGTAGCCACATCAGTGCATAAATGAAAAAGGAAGCCAGGTCAACTTTTAGAAAATAATTTTATTTTCTTTACCAAACTTTTTCCTTTCTCTATTTTATTTTCTTTTAATTTTCTTTTCCATTTCTTCAATCATTTGTTGTTCAGAAAAGATTCATTCATCATTGTTCTTGGTAAGTTAAATTAGGATTAGAATGGATCACAAAGAGAAGCCATGTCCAACGGCAAACATTTGGTAAAATCCTTTTCTTCTAGAAACAAATTATAAAAGAACATTTCAAGCGAATCCATTATCCATCTACCTGTTTTGCATACACAACAATAAAACCCAATTCAAGCAAATCCACCATCCCTGTCCCATTTTGCAGATCTAAACCCATTTTATAGGTCACACGGGGTGAAGGCATCTCAGAGAATACGAGAGAGAGAAGCATCGGCCTCCCAACAAAGGTCATTGCTGCATGCGCATCTGCCTCTTTCTATCCTCTAATCTCCATGTGGCTTTTATCTCTTCCCCTCTCCTTAAATAAACCCTCAATTCTCACAATCGAACTAAAATCTAACCCTGTTCTCACTCAATCCGATTCTTTCCAAACCCAAAGCTCTTGTTCTTTGTCACTCACATGAGTTTCCAAGATTTATGATGGAGGAGATTTTTGGGTGTTGCGGTGGACTTGGTTGGCCAAAGATTGGTGGTGGTGGTGGTGGTTTTTTTTTTTTTTTGCCATCTAAGCGTTGATGTGGCGACTAAAATTCAGATTTTATTTAATATTTTAATATTAGATATGCCAACAATGCAAACTGTTTGCCACATAGGTATTTTTTGTTAGTGAGTTAACGGTAAGGATCAAATTGACTACAAATTGAAAATGACAGAGACCAAATTGATTGCTACTAAAATGTAGGGACTAAATTAACTATGACCTCAAAATGTAGAGATCAAAATGGTGTTTTCGCCATAATTTAACTATGTAGGAATAAAATAAATTATATTTTACATTTATATTATATTTTGTACGATAATTACATATTTATTTGTTATTTTATTCTAAATATTGACCTGCACTTAGAAGAAGAAGTAGAAAAGGAATAAGCAAAGTGATAATTTCATTCTTCGATTAATATTTTTAAAATTAAATTGGTCTTTTAAAACAATTAGTATGAAAACAATTGCAAGTAAATCTTTGCTCACGAGTCACGAGGACTATCGTAAGAAACAATTTATTTTTTATCTGAGTCAAGAATTATTTACCTTTTTGTAATTGGTGAGTTGTAATTAATAAAGTAAAAAAAAAAATGCTAATACATCTCTTGAACTTTAAGATAGTGGTCATAACATCCCCTAAACATTTTTTTTTTTTTTAGAATAATTTCACAAACGTCATGCAACCATGCGGTGCCTCTAAGACATGCTACTATCAATCTATCATTGCTTATGGTTATGACAAAATCACCCTGACCCATTTGACCCTCAATGAGGCAACAATGAGACACCTATGTTCCAACCCCATCCCATCCCATTACCATCTTCGCCTTCATTCTCAATCAAGAATAAACTAGTACATGGTAATGAATAACCAAAAAAAAAGAAAAAGGATCGTAATGTGCTTGTGGGCTCAATAATAAACTAATTTGAATCAATTACTTGACTAAAATATTATTTCCTTAGCCAAAAATTTTTTTAATTATTATTCTCCTACCATGATTTATTCCACGTCTTGCGACGACCATGGAGTGAATTTTTTCTTGACTTCCCACAAGAATATTTGAATTTCATCTTCTTTTCTTCTATCACAAATTGGGGGTGATGGAACACATAGTGAAGCTTCTTCCTCTATCTTGATAAGCTTTTGTCACCCATATTAATACTAAAACCACCATGAAAATGGAAAGAGATAGCATTGATGACCATAACAATCGAATTGAATTGCTAAATGGCTTGCATTGATGTGAAACAACATCAGAAAATCTGTCCTTCACAAAAGTGCATTCTACCAAGCTCTGCACATCTGGATATACATCTAGCAAAGATTGGACAGAATAACTATAAGCCGAGATCATGTTGAAAGAGCCCTCAGGAAGAAGTTTTCCTTTGCTTTGACATTCTTTACTCGAGTTCTGTTTGTAACAGGTGAATTCAGCAAGAATCTACACAAGTACACACGATTTTGCAGCCAATAGTCAGCTTTTATATATACCTAAAACTTAAAAATGTTATTAGAAATACGTAGTTAAATAATTAAATTTATCATTTCTCAATAACTTAAACTTTTAAAAGAATCGGTAATTTAACAATAGCTACAAATTACTTTTATAGCCTTGCCACATATAACGCTAACTTCAAATTACCGACTTTTTTCTTATTTTTATATCTTATCTAAGTTAGAATGAAGATGGCAAAATGTCTTCACCAGCTTCATCCTGTCCTCTGGTTTTTCCATCCTAAATGGCAAACATGATAGGGGTAGATTTTGCATGTGCTATCTCTTCCAACCAGAGAGCATATATAAATATACATCATCCACATTCCTCTCTCTCTCTAGTTATTGACATTCTCCCCTTCTTCCCTACTTATTTGTCATATCTCGTCTCCTTTATAAAAGTTTCTCTCCCTTTTATTTTATTTTTTTTAAGTTGTGTAAAATTTAACTGATGACCCCCAAAATGTTCTTAACATATGACAGTTAAATTTTTTTTTCTTCTTATTATTATGTATAAAAATTTACTACATTTTAAAATATATATATATATATATATAACAGTTATGTATAAAATTTTACAACATTTATGTAAATGACTAATGCATCATTTTTTCCTACTTATTACTCTTATACCATTACCATACTTACACAACTCATTTATTTTCCTAAATCATTCATTTTTTCTCATTAAAGATTGCAAAATACCTCGAGGCTCGCACGATTCTCACCTATGCAAGTTTTTTCTGTCCTAAAAGGGGACATGACATCCACAATCTTACTCTATCTAATCCTGTTGTTTTCCTTAATAATAAAACACACAATTTTTTTTTTTTTGTTAGTATGACTTGCTTACTTTTGGTAAGTCTCCTACTTGAATAGCATCTTTGGGGCAGCTATACGGCAGGTAGCTGTAGTCAGGTGCTCCCGAGAAAGGTTGACAGACCAATTTAAATCCACTATCTAATCCCAACATCTTGTAATACTCTGATATTTTAGAATTCAACTGCAACACAAAGATATAGAACCACTTGTTACACATAATGACATAACAATTCAACTCTTTGCATGTATGCAAGTATAGTTTGACCAATTTAGTACCCGATCTATAAAAGTATGGATGTTGTTGCCAATTTCAACCAAAAGTTTTTGTGAGAACGAGGTACTCTTGCATGGTAGTAATGAGCTCAGACTACTATTGTGGGGGTCCTGTTCAAAACCTACAAAAGCTGAACATGTGTCCTTTCCAAAACTGCGTTTCAACAAGTAAATTTGATGACCACCGTGAATAAGAAAGCCAATGTTGCGACAGTATATTAAAATTAGATGTTATCCTTAATTCTCAAAGAGGAGCGAGGAGAGGTTTTACTCACTTGTGAAGGAAGAAATCGATGCCAGTTAACACCCAGCAGAGAGTTGTTAAAATCCAGCAGCAGAAAATTATACTGAAATGAAAGCAGAGCATGTGGGTGAAAGAGAGAGACCTTAAACAAATTAAATTGGTTTAAATTTAATTTTACTCACGCTATAAATCCGGGGTGCCAATGCAACGAGAGCAGAACTGAGCCAAAGCAGCAATCCATTAGTCTAACCAAGTTGGTTTTCTATACATCTTTGTTAGAATCAACCAGATTCAAAAGTATGTAAACCATAGAAAAAAAAT
>NW_027070715.1:0-17989 GCF_002906115.3 Quercus suber | reverse complement strand
AAAGCAAATAGCTCACATTCGTCATTTTTAAAGTTGTGATAAAATTTGTAGTATAAAAGTTATGGTCACAAAATAATTCTTATTTTTCTTATTTAATCCCATTTGAATTTTTTAAATATATTTTTGGTTAGTGTGTGAGGATAATTTAGACAATTTAAATTTAGATAGTGAAATTTTTTTTAATAGCATAGATTAATTGTGCATAATTGTCAATTGTCACCAAAAGCTAAATCAATTGTTGACGTTCTAAACAACAATATTGTCTCTCTTGCTAATTATGCAACTATGGTTGATGGCTGCATGAACTTATTGAATTAGATTCTCAGGTGGAAGGCTGGAAACTAAAACACAGGGAAGCAAATGACTGTGCCGACAAGCTAGCAAGAATTAGGGGTGGCAAATGGGCGGGTTGGGTCATAAATGGGTTGGGTGTGTAATTACCCATTTATCTATTTATGACCGTTTATATTTAAATTAATTATCCATTACCAACCCAACCCATTTAATTAGTAACCCACCCATTTAACCCAATATGACTCAAATACCTCTAAAATTACTTGAATACCCTCTTCACCTTCAAATTACCAAAATACCTTAAATACCTAAAATGATACAAATACTCTACACTTTCAAAATTACCAATATACCTTGGACATCAAAATTATACTCAAAATCTCTAAAATGAGTAAAATATCCATGAAACCTCTAAAATGGCCAAAATACCTTGATATCTCTAAAATCACCATATATGCTTAAAACCCACTAAATGACCAAAATACCCCGAAACTCAAAAAATGACCAAATACCCTCAAAATAAAAAAAAAATGACCAAAATACATCCGAAACCTAAAATGACCAAAATACTTTCAAAACCCAAAAAAATGACCAAAATACCCACCGAAACCCAAAATGACCAAAGTACTCCCAAAACCCAGAAAATGACCAAAATACTCCCGAACCCCAAAAAAATGACCAAAATACCCGAAACCTAAAAATGACCAAAATACTTCCAAAACCCAAAAAATGACCAAAATACCCCTGAAACCCAAAAATGACCAAAGTACTCCTAAAATCCAAAAAATGACCAAAATAACCCTGAAACCCAAAAAATCACCAAATACTCCCGAACCCCAAAAAATTACCAAAATACCCCCGAAACCTAAAAATGACCAAAATACTTCCAAAACCTAAAAAATGACTAAAATACCCCGAAACTCAAAAAATGACCAAAAACCCCAAAACCCAAAAATGACCAAATATCCGCGAAACCAATAATGACCAAAACACCTCCGAAACTCAAAAATGACCAAAATACCCGGAAACCAAAAATGACCAAAATACCTTGAAACCTTAAAATTATCAAAATACCCCTGAAATCTAAAAATAACCAAAATATCCCCCAAAACCAAAAAATGACCAAAATACCTCTGAAACTCAAAAAATGACCAAAATACTCTCGAAACCTAAAAAATGACCAAATACCCCTGAAACATAAAAATGACCAAAATACTTCCAAAACCCAAAAAATGATGGGTTTCAGAGGTATTTTAGTCATTTTTTAGGTTACGGGGTAATTTGGTAATTTTTTAGATTTCAAGGGTATTTTAGTCATTTATAGGTTTCATGAGTATTTTGGTCATTTTTTAGGTTTCGGGGGTATTTTGGTCATTTTTTAGGTTTCGGGGGTATTTTAGTCATTTTATAGGTTTTAGAGGTATTTTGGTCATTTTTTGAGTTTCGGGGGTATTTTGGTCATTTTTGGATTTTGAGGGTATTTGGGTCATTTTTAGGTTTCGGGGGTATTTTGGTAATTTTTAGGTTTTGGAGGTATTTTGGTCATTTTTTGGGTTTTGGAGGTATTTTGGTCTTTTTTTGGGTTTTGAGGGCATTTTGGTCATTTTTTGGGTTTCGGGGTATTTTGGTCATTTTTTGGGTTTCGGGGGTATTTTGGTTATTTTTTGGATTTTGAGGGTATTTTGGTCATTTTTTGGTTTCGGTGGTATTTTGGTCATTTTTGGTATTTTTAGGTTTTAGAGGTATTTTGATAATTTTTAGGTTTTGGAGGTATTTTGGTCATTTTTTGGGTTTTGAGGTATTTTGGTCATTTTTAGGTTTCGAGGGTATTTTAGTCATTTTTTGGTAATTTTTAGGTTTTGGGGGTATTTTGGTCATTTTTTGGGTTTCAGGGGTATTTTGGTAATTTTAGGTTTTTGGGGTATTTTGGTAATTTTTTTAAGTTTTGGGGTATTTTGGTCATTTTTTTAGGTTTTGGAGGTATTTTGGTAATTTTTTGGATTTGGGAGTATTTTGATCATTTATTAGGTTTCAAGAGTATTTTGGTCATTTTCTAAAAATTTAGATTTTATGTTGTTTATTTAAATTTTAGATGGGTTTAGTGGGTATTAGTGGATTTATCCATTTAGACCCATCTAATTAAATAACCAATGGGTCTTTACCCATTTAACCCAAATATTCAAATGGGTTGGGTTCATGGATATGGGTAAAAATTGCCACCCCTAGCAAGAATGACAATTCACCTCCAACAATCTTTTGTAATTTTAGACATCTACATGTGGAGATGGCTTTGCTTTTACTATATGACCTTACCAGTCTTAGATGTAATAGATTATGTACTAAACCTGGTCCTTGCGCTTTCTAGTTTATGTTTCTTGTTTAATATTCCCTATTATCAAAAAAAAAAAAAAATTATTGTACCTACCTGTGAAGTATTTTGATAACAAGAAGTATTTTCAGGATTACATGCAAAAAAAAAAAAAAAAAGTAATTTCAAGATTATTACAATTTAAATATATTAGTACTGTGCCCGTATTTAGAACCTTGACCAACAAAGATGAATATTAATTGCAAGGGGGAGGGTACTGGGTAGCCCTTATACGTTATACCATGTTAGCCGCACAAATTCATGAGCATCAGGGAGATAGACCATGAGCTAAGCAAGGAGTGTTGACCGTTGAGACAGGAACAGGCTCTCCTACCTCATTGCAGTACATATAGGGCAGTTTTTAGGTAGTCCTGGAGCATTGCTCCGAGACTATCTAAATTTGTTTCGTACATATATATTTGTGTTGGCTAAGTGGCAACATTTTTTTTTTTTTGGCTTGATAGGACACAAAAATTGTCTCTTAATATTTTCTTCAGAAAAAAATATTAGTTATAAAGGGTAATTCTAAAAACCATATATTCTCTAGATATACACTAATAGTATGTTTGGTACACTGAATGTAAATTATATTAGAAATAGTAATCTTTATTACTGGGAATAGAAGATATTGTAATGGAATAATTATTACTATTTATAAATTGAGAAATGATATATCTACAACATTTTTACAACAAATCCTAAGTGGCAGGTTGTTACTGGTTGTTATTGTTGGGACAAAAAAGTAATCTTAGTATTAGTTTCAAATTTAAACCAATAATAACTAACCACATGTGATTTGTTGTAAAAATGTTGTAAAATTGTTGTAGACGTAGCATCCCTCTTATAAATTTGGTTGTTACATATGGAAAACTTGTAAAAAATGATGTATAAGGAAGTTTTATATTTTTTTAAATATATAAATTTTAAAACCTATTATATACACTAAGGAATAGCTATTACATTTATTTTAAAGAGAAATAGTTATTCTTCAATTTAGAGAATAGTTATTCCAATATAATAACTAATTCATGTAATAAAGATTCAACCAAATAACTGAATTGATATTACACATAAATAACTATTCTATTACATGAGCTATTACAACATATCGGACCCTAAAAAAAAATTTTGCTTATTACGTACACGAGCTGGCCGTGCCAGTTAAAACTTCCTGGTCATCACGCATGTAATCTGTATATCACTCATTGTCGGATTGTCATAATGTCTCCAAAGCAACTTCGCTCAAGTGAAACTCACGCCCAATAGCCATCGAGAACGTTGCACCGTCACTTAAAATTTAAACAATCCTACCCTCAATCATTGGTCCGTGATTTCCACTCGCGCCGACTGACAATGCAGCATGCTATTACTTCCCCCAGCTCCCCATTACTTCCCCGTACTTATCTCACTTCCTATGGAATCTTCCTTTCTTTTTATTGGTTGGTGCCAACAAAACCTTGCATTTTTATCGAGAGCCAAAATAAATCCACTCCTCAGGGGCTGTAAATTTATTCAACCATATTTGGACCGTCATGATTATTCATTAACATATCAATTTTCGGTAACATTCTGATCCTACGGCCCAGATTCGTGGCTAGTAATTTCAAAAAAAAAAAAATTCAAATACAAAACGACGTCGTTTTTAGAATCCAATCATTGCCCATCGTAATAATAATATTATTATTATATCTGTGTGTAGCAGTAGTATTGTATTTCGTTTGGTATAGTATAGACTATGTCATAGAGATCGAAAGTCCAAATTATATCATTTTTTTTTTTGCGTACGAATACGGTAAATACAGAACCGAAAACAGGGAGGGAAATCAATATTTCTCAAAAGGTCAATTGGATTTGGAGAGTCATAGTTTTTTCTCTCTTTCTCTCTCTGTCTCTCTCTTTTTATTTTTTTTTTTTTGGTATTGTGGGGGAAACAGAGATCATTGATAGATCTCTTTCTCTGTTCATTCAATGGGTTTGTGGGAAGCTTTTCTCAATTGGCTCCGAAGGTTAGCGCTCGCTCTTTTTTTTTTTTGTATTGATATTGTTATTACTTCGTGGTTTGAAATTTGAATTAAATATTGATCAGAGTTTGGTTGATATTATATTTTTTTTTTGAATGAAGCGTATGGCTTTGTGTTGTGGAATGTAATCAGTTTGCTCGAATTTTTTTTTTTTTTTTTTTGACCTTCTTTATTCATTGGGGATCGAATTAATTAGATACAGAAATGGGTTGAAACTGGGTTTGTTGTGGTTGATCGCATTATGGTTAGTCTCAATCCGACATAGAATTTTGGGTTTATTGAAAGACAGAATGGATAGTGAGTAATGTAGAAACTGTGACTGAAGAAGAAGAAGAAGAAGTAAGCTTAACAATGTTAGGCCTTGTGAACCATAATTCATATACATTAGATAAGATTGCCACCTGTGAGAATTTTGTTATGAGCTTGTTTTTCAAGCAATAAGGCCGGCCTAGTAGGACCAGAACTGTAAATGGGTACAAGGGTTCATCTAAAGTTACACAGATCCAGAATTCCACCATGTTAGAGAAGGAATGGCTACTTGTTGACAACAAGAAGTCATACATAGAGCGTAATAAGAACAATTTTGACTCCAGATGTGATCGCGTTATCCCTTCAAACTTGCATAGCGATCGCCTTATTTGTACTGCCTGATTAAATGTGTGCACGCATCTTCCTACACTCGAGTACATGATACTCAACTCCTCCCAAATCACCCCGTAGGAAATTCTTTGAAGGCTATTAATCTTTGTCGTGCAGTGTGTTTGGTTGCTACTTGAATCTGGTCATATCTTATGACAAGAATATTTTGAAATCTTTTGTGTTTAGATGTTTGTTTTTATTTCTGGCTGACCGTGATGGATCATTAGTTTAGAATGAATGAGCTTACTCTATTGTAAATGTGATTGCAGCCTTTTTTTCAAGCAGGAAATGGAACTATCTTTGATAGGTCTTCAGAATGCTGGAAAGACTTCACTTGTAAATGTTGTTGCAGTAAGTAAATTATGATATTAACCTTGAATCTATATTATTTTCCATTTGTCTCTTTGGGCAAATGCACTGAAAACTGGCTTGTTGTCTTGTTCCTAGACTGGTGGATATAGTGAAGACATGATCCCCACGGTGAGTCATCTTTTGAAAAGGCTTATACCTGATTTTATCTTTTCCAGTAGTGGATACCTTTTGCCAAAAGCTTGGTTTTTGTTTTCTTTCAATGAAAAATTTTCACTTATTATTCAGGGGATAAAATCTATTTATTAATATTTCTATACTTCGATTTTCAGGTAGGATTCAATATGAAAAAGGTAACAAAAGGGAATGTCACGATAAAGTTGTGGGATCTTGGAGGTCAACCTAGGTTCCGCAGTATGTGGGAGCGATACTGTCGTGCAGTTTCTGCTATTGTGTATGGAACTAACTTTCCATCTTTTTTCATATGTTAGCAAAACTGTCTACTGCATGGCACTTAGCAGCTTAAATAAAAGACTACATATATTCTAACCTTTTTTAGGTTTCAAAGACATACCTTATCCATGGGGCTTCCCTGTCTCATACTATTACACTTATGCTTGGATTGGAAATTTACGCATTGTTTCTTGTGCAGTTGTTTATCACATATCATACATATGTTTGGTAAATTTTAAATATATACTAATGGCTATTCATTTTAGGTTGTCAAAATTGTATACCTTGTTCATCTTCAAAGTTTTCTTTTACTTATAGTGTGGAAAATACCATATTAAAGGTTCATAGTTTGTCCACTAAACACTTGTAATGATTTGAAGCTTAGTTTTATATGACCTAGGTTTGTTTGCCATCTTTCATTTAGCTTTCTAGCTTATTTGCTTATATATAGCTTTATAAAGCCTCTCTTTCTCTAGTGGTGTATGTTAATAATTCAAGAAATTCTGGAAGTTTAGTGAAATAGATAGTGGACCAAACTGTTTGAAGTTTAGAAATTATTGTTCAACAAATTATTTAGGGTCGGCTACAAGTTTTTTTTTTTTTTCCCTTCATTCTATTTTATACAAAGTCATACTCTATGTTATTTCCTCAATTAACATGTCCTGGTTGCTAGAGTCTGGAAAATGCTTGAATTGGAAACTAAAATAATATGGCAAAACTGCATTCTTGGGAATTATGTGTTATATATGACCATGCATGCTTGTGCCCATTTATTTTTAGCAGTCTAGATAAGAAATTCTTGAGAATTTAAAAGTTATAGTGAAATAGATATTAGACTGAATTATCTAAAGTTTAGAAATTCAATCTTCTTTGTGTTTAGTGTACATTTGAAGATTCTCAAAGTTAAGGCCAATGAGCTTTAGTTCAAATGGCACCTCCTTCCCTTGTACGATCATGGTGGAGGGTGACATCAGTTGAAGACCCATTAAATTACAAGCCCCGTTAAGTACAAGCGTAATTAAGAAAGAAAAAAGATTCTCAAAGTTTAGTGTGCATACACATATACATGCATTTCTGTACTTATACATTTGATGTAATGTTTGTTTTTTTTTTTTGGCTGGGGTGTCATTTGCTACCTGATGCTATTGTTACGATTTGAAATTGCTTGACTCTCTGTTTTTTGTTTAATTTAAATTCACTATATTAAGCTGTCCTTGTCAATACTGTATCCATTTTTTTTGTTAGTCTATTTTTGTCAGTATATCTTTGACAGAAACCTATGCTCGTTTACCTGATGAAAAGTTCAACTTGTGCATTAACTTGGCATCTCAAAATTGTTGTATAGGGAATTCTTCCTTCACCAATTTTGAGTTGTAATGAGATTGACATTCTGATTAGTGAAATATCTCATCCAATTCAAATACGCAATTAATTCTTTTAAGCATGAAGTGGAACATGTGTGGTTACAAGGAATTTACAAGCAAATTTAGAGAATTCTGATGTTAAACTGGATTGTTTTGAAGAGTTTCTGCAGGTTGTGTGCTAACTAAAATTCAATAGTTTGTTTGCTACTGAGCTGTGGCTCAAATGGAGCTTCCTCCCCACATAAGAATAGTGTGGAGGGTGAGATTGTGGATTTAAGACTCATTGGACGCTATGTAACTTACCAATCCATGTATATATACAGACATAATGCCTCTTGTGCTGTTCAATATAGTTGCATATATGACATTGCTTGTATAATCTAAACTTTTTGCTGTTAGGCAAATGTTGAGGAATCTCTGGTTAAATAATGTATTATTTAATGCATTGTTTATTAAGTAATGGTTCATTAGCATCAATTCTTAGTTTTATGATGGCTTAACAAGTTGTAATGACCTGATGCTTTCTGCAGTTATGTTGTTGATGCTGCTGATCCTGACAATGTGAAGATCTCAAGCAGTGAGCTTCATGATTTGCTGAGTAAACCCTCGCTTAGTGGTATCCCATTGCTAGTGCTAGGGAACAAGATTGACAAACCAGGAGCTCTGTCTAAACAGGCTTTGACTGATCAAATGTAAGACTTTTTTTTTCTTTGGTTAACTTTTGTGATGGAAATTTTCTCATGCGAAATTACAAAATTCCCAGTTATGGTGAATGTTGAGATGATTTGAGTGCCACCAATTTTTCATTCAAGGAATATGAAAGAAATTATTGTTTTGATACTCAAAATTGATAATGTTCTCTGCAGGGATCTCAAGTCAATTACTGACAGAGAAGTGTGTTGCTTCATGATCTCATGCAAGAACTCAACCAACATTGATTCAGTTATTGATTGGCTTGTAAAGCATTCGAAATCAAAGAGCTGAGCGGCTCCTTCTGTTTTAGTTTGGATTTGTGTGATAATTTATAGACTATACATATCTCTTTGGGGGGTGGGGGATGTCTAACTTGGTCGCTGATTATTTTATTATGGTGTTCTTTTCTTTCGAGATGCTATGTACTATATATTTCTTCCAATCTAATTGATGATTTCAGGTTGTTTTGATCTCTCTCTCTCATCCACACATTTCAAATTTCAAAAAAATATATATAAATTTCTCAAGACATGAAGTGTGTGTTTGGCAAAAATTATTTTTGTCAACTTATTTTACTATTCAGCTTATTTTTGTTACTATTCATCGACTTTACTGTACTTTTTGATACTATTTATGGGTTTCAGTGTACTATTTCAGTTAACTTTTATCTTTGTCTATAGTACTTTCAACAAAAAGTTTTCAATTTTAGCAATATAAGCAAATTTCAAACAGATCCGAAATGTGGATACCTACTCCTTTAAAAAGGGAATCTACATTCACTCCAAACTGAGACTTGCTTAGAATTCAAATGTTCACAAGCATCAAGAATAAGTTATATTGCAATGGGATCTTAAAATATTACTCCAAGCCAAACTATTATTTATGTGTCATGGATGTTGCTAAACTTGCTATATCTTATCAGTAATATGTGAGTTCTAGACCCACCAATTTTGCAGTCATTTGAATTAGGTTTTTATTGATTTATTGATTGTTGAAAGTAGGCGTGTTCAGCCAAGGGCCTTGTAGTTAAATTGGCATCTTCTCATACATGAAGTGCTTGAAGGTTTAGAGAGAAAATGGTTCGAATTGCAAGATTAGCAACTTTGTAATTATCTTTAAAAAAAAAAAAAAAAGTGTTCATTGGCCGGTGCGGTTGGGTTTGGTTTGTTTGGAAGGGTTTTTGGGCTAACCTGCCAACCTTAATTTCCTAAAAACACGAACTGTTGTCGTATTGCCAATTGGTATTCTAGCAACACCGATCAATGGCAGTTGATCGGTGTTAGTTTTCATCGATGTGGTAGTTGGTGCCCGGTGGCCTCTTTCACATTAGAAAGAGAGAGTGAGAGACAGAGATTTCAAACCCATTACCCATACAACAAATCAACAAATATGGGCTAATGTTGGGTTCACTCGATTGAAGAAGAAGCATATTTGGGCAAATGTTGGGTTGATTAATTGAAGAAGCAACAGGTTTGGGTTGATTCATCCAAATCATCTGGGGTGGGGGTGTGTTAAGTGTGTGTGTGTGTGTGTATTATTGGTTTGTGTGGTCTTTGTCAAAATCTTAAATCTTCTGTTAACAACGGTACTGGATGACGTTGAAAAGCTCATATCTCCTTTGTCTATTGCCCCAGTTACTATTAACATCCTCCTTCACTGGTTCGAGTGTTGTGAAATCCAATTGATTCATTGACGCCGAATCGGTTTTGTTTAACACAAGTTGAAAGTATGTATTAGTAACAATTATACTTAAACAAAGTGAAAAAAAGAAGCTATACATACTCAAATAAATTATAAATATATATTAAAAAAAATTATCCAACCACACACAAAATAAGTACTGTTATGATATGAAGAATTGCTCAGCGTGTTTGGCCCTCTATAATAGTAAAATTGTTATGTCTATACTCTTTTTTAATAAATAGATAATATATATATATATATATATGTAGGGTTGGATTTAAATTATCCTTGGTGCAACTCTAAGTAATGTTACACCACTCAATAACTTGTTATTTAATTAATATTTTGAAAATCCAACCGTTGAATTATATGTTCTATATGTTCTTAACATGCACGTCAATTTGCATATCAATCGGATGTTATTTACGATTTGATCTATAAACTTATCTTTTATACATTATTTTAAACTACAAAAGCTTGAAATTTAATAATTGATTGATGACATATCTATTAATCTTTGATCACTTTAAAATTTTGCAAACATAGAGAATATATGAAGATAATATAATCTAATGGTAAATTTGTCAATATTCGAATCCAATTAAAAAATATTGAGTTGTGTAACATTGCTTAAAGTTACACTAAATGTAACTTGAACAAAACCTATATATGTGTGTGTGGTTGGTTTTAACAATACCTTAAAAAGAATCCTTTGAACTCCAAAAGAATCTTATAAACATGTACCTTCACCAATCACCATAGCAATAAAATACACTTATCATATCATAAGTTATATGTACATACATTTAAAAAAAAAAAAAAAACTTATGTTTAGAATATCAAACAATAATATTTTAAAAAATATATATGCATTTTTTATAGTTAAAATTATAAATCATGTAGTTGACATTTTTTGTATTACATTTGTACAAAAATATTTCAACTTAACTGAATCATAATATTTCATCGATAGTATAATTTTTCATTTTGTTAAGGTATGTGAATGTCATTATATTCAACAATAAAATTATCAAATTCAATATTTTTAATTACATGTTTTATTATTACATTAAATATCACTATTTTCATTTTTTTTATTGTACTTTATATAATTTTTTTGATATATTGAGATTTTCTATAATTTGAATGATTAAATTTTCTTATCATACGTAACATTCTTGTATGTATATTATATTTTAATTAAATCAAAATAAAATCATTTTAAAGTATGAAAATTGAAATATAATAAAAGAGATGACTTAACATATATAGCCATTCTTTTATTCTAGATTTTTTTTTCATTGAATAATATCTTAATTAGTTACATGTGTCTATTTAGATTATTTTCCTTATAATTTAATTTTTTATACCATTTTCTAAAAATAATTTTCAAAATTTTTAACCAAATAAAACACATACATATACAGTGCTATTACGAATATTATTAATTATGATCTCTATCGCTCCATGACTTTATAACAATAGATTTGAGTCTTAAATCGCGTTTAAAAACTTTATAATTTTCTAAAGAGTTCAATAAGTATTTTATTGTAAAATAAGTAATTGTGATAATTTATATTAAAAAAAAAATCCCTTTGAACCTTTTTGTGTTTCTTGAGACTTTCAAATTTATAGTACATTCTCTTTAAGTCTGTTGGGTCTACCACTCAATCTTTGAACTGATATTAGGCCATTTTTGCTAAATAATACTTAAAAAAAAAAAAAAATCATTATACCAAATAGGTTCTTATAAAAAGTTATTTAGTAAAATAGCTTTCTTATAACTTAAGGGGTCGTTTAGTAATATTGTTCTAGTAACGTTGTTTGTAATTTTTGAAAATACGTGTAGGTAAAAAAGTGTATAAAAATACGTATAATGTTGTTTAAATACTAAAAAATGTTGCTCAAAACACCCTACCAAACAGCTTGACCTTTGCATTTGCTAAGGTCTTTAGGTTTTTTGATCTATGTATTACTGTTTACAACAAAATATGGGGCCGAGGCTTTTTCTCAGTACCATTCTCGTTTATTTTGTCTTGTCTATTCTTTCTAATTTTTTTTTATAGAAATCTATAATACAAAAAAAAAAAGTACAAATATAATACAAAAAAGTATAAATTTCTAAAATAATTTTTTTAAAAAAATCATAGCTTCCTAACTAAAAAAAGTATAGATTTGTTATTAAAAAAAAAGTTATAAGAGCATTTGTATCAAGACTTCTAAATTTTTTAGCATTTACAATCTTAAAACACTACTTTTACAATTTGAACACCTCATTTTACAATATACCAAACATCAAACATTCTATTTTTTTTTTTTTTTTACAACTTCATTTAAATATTCTTTCTTTAGTATTTTTATTCATTTTTTTTTAATTATTTCTCATTCTCCTTTTGTCTCTCTCTCCCATTGTCTCTCCATCTTTCTTAACCCGGTCTAGAAGCTTCTCCCTCTCTCTGATCTTCTGCTCTCAAAACCTCCATGGCTTGAGCTTTTCAAGCTCATCAACTCTAACCGTGACACTCAACAATTTCATTCTCTGCTTTATCTCTGAATTCAAACCCGATCAAAGCCTAGACATCAATCCAAATGAGACAAAGCCTCCTTCTTCCACCACGGAACCCAACCAACGCCAACGCAAACCACCACACATGATCTCAGTAGTGAATTTGCAAGGATATTTTGAGGGTTTTTCAGTGATTTGTTGCTGGGTTTTAGGACTATTTTTGGTGGTGTGTATAGAGGAAGTTTTAGGATTGATTTTCTGGGTTTTGGAAGCTATCTTTCTGTGTTTATTTATTTATTTATTTTGGTTGTATTTTATGGTTATTTTCAATGAGGTTTTGGGTATTTTTCTGTGCTGACTTTCTGGTTTTTTGGTTGGGTTTCTATGTGATTGCAATGGGATTTTTTTTGGGTTTCAAGTATGATTTACAAAGGGCAATTTGATGTTGTCTATGAGATTTTTGTCGTTGAGTTTTTGGGTAATTTGTTGGGATGTTTGGGTGTTTTTTGTGAGCTTTTTAGGAAGAAGATGGTGAGAGTTGGCTGAGATGGTGAGATGGAGAGGATGAAGCTTGGGTGAGATGGTGTGATAGAGGAGAAGTGAGAGAGGAGAGAGAAGACAAGGACGGAAGAGAGAAAGAAAGAAATTAATAAAAAAATGATAACATCTTGCTATAGTGCACTCTCAAAAAATGAGAGCGCATTGTAGCAAAATCTCAAATTTTTTAGCATATGCAAGTTTTGATGGAGTGGGTTTTTTGGGTTTTAGATGCTAATTTTTTTTTTTTTAGTTTTTTAAATTTATTTTAGAAATTTATACTTTTTTTATTATATTTGTAATTCTATTCTATTTGGGCTTTGTAAAATAGCTTGGGCTTTGTAAAATAGTGCCAAATAATTATTTGGGCTTTGTAAAATAGTGCCAAACAAGTATTTGAGCTTTGTAAAATGATTTGAGATTTCGTAAAAATATTGCTGTGTAGCAATGGACTTAGTAGAAGTGTCATATCGTAACGAGCTTTGTAAATGGTGCCACATCGTAGTGGGCTTTGTAAAGGTGCCGCGTCATAGCGGGCTTTGAAGTTGCTACATCGTAGTGGGACTTTGAATTTGCCACATTGTAGTGGGCTTTGAATAATGTGTGGGCTCATGTGGGTATTTTTGTGAGTGGGCTAATAAAAATCAAGGCCCGAAAATTTGTACCTCAACAGAATTGTTTTAATTTAAATTTTCTATTTAGATCCATGTCTACTCCAATAGTTTGGAGAAGCATAAAACGTATTATTACTGTGATTGGGAAGCATAGAAAGCTCCGTCCACCTGGAGGAGGAGGAGGAAATGGCAGAGTCAGTCGAACACCTAGAGGAGCAAAAGGAAATGGCAAACTCGGTGGAACACCTGGAGGAGGAGGAGGAAATGGAAAAGTCAGTGGAAAACTTGGAGGAGGATGAAATGGTCCAAATGTTGATGGAAGCATTCCTACTGGCAAGATCACAAAATTTGGTTCGATTAAGTAAGTTTAACTTCCATTTCTTATTATTCCTTCACTTTTCTCAGTTTATAGGGGAGACCTCTGGTGTATAATGTAAAGGCATATGTGATAGTAGAGATGCAATAGTTAAAATTGCTAGGGTTTAGGGTTTAGATTCATTCCACTCTATGTTTTTCATATAATTGTTTTGATTTTTTGATGTGTTTGGATTAGAGTCCTAAATTCTAATTCACTACAAGAAAAAAGACTTAATACAATGACAAAAGTCGTTACAATAACAACTAATGTCGTTGCAATAGGTGTTATTACAATAACAAAAACGTCGATGCAAGTTGTTGTAATAAACTTTGAAGCAATAGGTTTATGCAACACTATATTTTTGTTGCAGTAAATTCCATATATTACTACGATTTATAAATTGCAATGATTTACTTTGAAAATCTCATTGTAATAGGTTTTTTTTTAAAAAAAAAAAAGAAAACAATAGGTTTATGCAACACTAGATTTTCGTTGTAATAAATTCCATTTATTGCAATGATTTATATATTGCAACTTTACTTTGAAAATCTCGTTGCAATAGGTTATTTGAGTTTAAAAAAAAAAAATACAACCTAGAGATGTAATAGTATATATATTACATCTTTTTTTTTTTTTTTTGTTGCAATAATACTTGTTTATTATGTCTTTTTTCTTGTAGTGATTACAATTTAAATTAGGCTAGTTTTTTATCATTAAACATAACAATATACTTCATTGTTAGTTTCACAAACTAAAGCACATGTAATAATATGATAGTCAAAGAGAGAGATCTGAGAAATGATACATTGAACATAGAAAGTATAGGTGTATGGGTTTTAGAGAAAGAGAAAGTATGGCTTGAGAGAGAGGGAGAGTTTTGGGAAGATTTTTCTATACTCATTCAAATCTCCCCAAATTTCAGCCTGATTCCTGCCTTCCTTTATTATTAATATTTTTTTCCCTTTGCCATTGGTTTGAATCTCAAATTTGTGTGCTATACATGTAACTGTACTGCTGTGTGAAAGAGGAAGTTCCTAGTAGTCACGATGTCCTCTGTTTGAAAGAGGAAGTTCCTATTCAATGGTTTTCTTGTTCCTTCTTAATAAATGTGTATATTTTGTCCTGATGATTTCCTTTGTGTCTGTGATATTTTCCCCCCTAAAGGACAACAAGGAACTGATTATTTCATGTAAATATGTTTATATAGGCATAACACAATGAGAAAAGAATGTTTATTAATTTATTTTTTAAACCAAACAATCATTGACCACTTTTTAGAGAAAATATGCAACAGATACCTTATAAGATTTTTGAAAGGAACAATCATTGACTACTATTTGGTTAAAGAAATTTCTCTGTTTTTTTGATATGTTCTCCATTCATCAATGCATTCAATTTTTTTAGGCCTTTTTTTTTTTTTTCATGTGTTGTTGTTGTTGTTGTGTATAGGCCAGGTGCTTCTGTCTTGATTCCGATTGCTCCTCTTGCACTCCTTTGGAAATACAAGCATTATGTTCAATATGGAGCCTAGATTTTGGCTGTAGGATGTGGTACCTACTACCTTTCCAATCGGTTGGGACTATCCAAATGGTTGGGACCTTTCAATAGGTTGAATAGTTTGGAGAAGAAGGTGGAAGAAATTAGTGCTGATTTAAAGGTCGTTAAAGAGAAGATCATCAGTTTGAGTGATGATGTGAAAGAGATAAAGGGAAGGGTGGACGCTACCACCATGACCAAGGCAACTGTAGTAGCATATCCATGGCTGATTGAACCAGGGCAACTGTCAGGTATATATGCTAGATCATTTGCAATAAGCAAATAGTGCCATGCATAAATTCCAAATATAGCTTATTTTCATGATTGTTTGATTGTTTGAATTTTTAAGCAGATTCACAAGGGGATTCGAAAACCAGCTGACTTTTGTAGGGAGGGGTTCACATAGCTCCAGATGAAATGCCTAAGGAATGCTATAACACTATAATCACTGTAATCACTCTCTAATTCCAGCTCCAGATAACGGATACACTAGCAGTTGCTATTTGCTAATAATGCTAGTTATAATAAGGCCATGATGTACAATAGCCAGGATCCAATTAGGATTGAATCAACAATAATTGATATGTCTTGATTCAAGCTACAATCAAGGATTGCTTTTGATTAAAGTTTGTGATGTGCATTTGTGTTAGAAGTTAAAACCTATTTCCTCTTCCTTATGTGTGTATTTCTCAAAAAAAAAAAAAAAAAAAAGGCGAAACCAAGGATTAACTAAATACAATGCTGCAAATGCAGGGAAAAAAAAAAATATATATATATATATTGTGGGGCCTGTTAGTTAAAAAGGGATAGTAATCCTCAGAAGTGGGCTCGGGGCCCAACGGCCCAATCCGAGGACACTTCGTTATCCGAGGATAGTCTAAAAAAGTTTTATTATTACTAAATGGGTAATATAGGAGAAACGAGTAGATATTATATATACGGCGGCATAGTACACGTCCGAGGACACCAAAGTCCGAGGTGAATGTAACTTTCATATTATTGGGAAGACTCCGCCAAGTTGTATCTGAACTGGAAATTGGATATAACTTAAGGGGGCGCCGGGGAAGGTAGCAAATATCTTCTAAGGCCATCACCTCCACATTAAATGCTTTCTAGCTAATGCTCTGGCCGCATTAATGTGGAGGTGATACCTGAACAGTAACTAAGCAGCTTTATGGCCACTAAGCTGAAAGTTCCGGTAGGTGCTGGATGGGACAGAAAGGAGCTCCCAAGATAAGAACTACACATGTACAATAGAAACGGGGGGAAAACGGAGTATATAACATAGGAATGAAGGAAATAAAGGGGGACTTTTGACAAAAAAAAGAAAGGAGGAAGAGAGAGACTGACTGAAAGAGAGCCGAGGAGAGATTTTCTCAAGGAATGAACCTAGAGTATCCCTTATTACTTGATGAGTAGAACCTTTCCTTTCAAACAGCACTAGTTCTTGGACCCATACTCTAAAAATTTATTGTTTGGGCTTGTTGGGCTGAAAACCCATTCATACTCAGGGTCAATCCAAACTGAGTCCCTACAATTGGCGCCGTCTGTGGGGAAGGATTAGGGTGCTGGCCGGCGCACCAGGCGAGTGTTCTAAGTATTCGTTTTACAGTAGGTTGAAAAAAAATATATATATATATTATAGAAGATTTGACAGCGAAAAGAGAAATCTTGATATTGTTATTTCATAAATAGAAAGAGTACAAATTACAATCAGAGGCTCAGGCAGGCATGTTTTACAAACAAATTTACAAGCTAATCCTACCAGCTATTTCTACAATCAGAGGCCCAGGTGGAGCCGCCCTAAGAAAAAACTAGCCGGTGGGAAGTGTCAAGCCGTCCCTTTATTGGTATAAAGAGAATGGGAGAGCTTGACAAAAGGCAGAAAAGGGGAGGGCCATCATGTTTCCAGGCCACCGACAACTCCCTTCTCGGCCAGGCGGAGCTGGAACAAAGAGAGGAGCAGATGCAGGGGCTCCGGGATACCTTCCCCTATGATGTTCCCTTGATTCTCTCCAATCCTCACGAGTGTTGGCCGTTGGGACGGCAACACTCAAGCACCACCCATGAGGTGAATTCGCACGTCTTCTTCGTCGGGGGTGCGCTCCGAGGAAAGACGTTAGGTACTCTAACAACATCCTTCCGGGCCACCTTGTAGGGCGCCATCGGGGTTACGCCTAGATTCTGCCACACCGAAAACCCAGTGGGGGTTGCGGCCATACCGGCTTTTGCCAGTTCCAGTCACAATTCCGGCGGGGTTGTTAAAAGGGCTTGGGAAGTTGGAAGAATGTGTTCTGTTTTTCTGTTTGTGTTGAAAGGTCCATGGTTGTGGAGAAACCATCTCGCCACCTTTTATAGGGGGGAAAAGAGAAGCAAAAGGCCTCCTCGGCCATGGGCCGAGGAGCATCCTCCTAGTTGTAAAGAAACTCTAAGTATCTTTTTATAAATGAGGGTTGATGCTTGATGAACGACGGCCAGCGCCTAAACCTTTAACCTACTCTCTATAAATTTATTGTTTGGCTTGTTGGGCTGAAAACTCATTCATACTCAGGGTCAATCCAAACTGAGTCCCTACATATATATATATATATATAATCTCAAGAAAACATGTCAA
>NW_027070714.1:13339-28782 GCF_002906115.3 Quercus suber | reverse complement strand
ATCAAACCAAAAAAAAAAAAAAAAAAGTCATGATATACATAGCCATAAAAAAACCTAACAATACATATATATGTAACTAAAAACTAGAGAGAGTGAGAAACCTTACCTAACATGAGGATGTGAAAATATGGAGGGTGAGTTTGATTTGAAGTTTTGTAATGGGGGTGAGTTTTGTATGAGAGTGAGAGAGGAAAAGAGAGCTGCTGGGTTTTTTAGAGGAAAAACGGAGAGACCCCAGACACACATTATGAGGACTAAGGTCAGTAGCTACCCTAACCATGTGGAAGCTTATGGACCAAAGATTGAAAATTGAGTTTCTAAGACTTGATTACTCTTTTTAAAAACCGAGTCTCTAAGGCTCGATATCCAGCTAGAATCCATATGGGATGCAGGTATGAACATAAATCGAGCATTTAAGGGTCGAGATAGAAATCGAGTCTCTAAAACTCGATTTCTAGGTAGATGCCATGTGGAAAAGGGCCAGTTCAGATCTGATTAGAACATGAAAACCGAGTCTTTGAGACTCGATTTATAGGCCCAAAATTGAGATGTTAGTATGAAATATAGTTTGAAAACAGTGCCTACTAATTATATTGTTTGGCAAACAGTGTTAATTCCCAATTTTGGCCTTTGATAACTCATTACTCAAAACTGGTGGGCCCCACGCAAGCAAAATATGTTTGGCAAGATTTCCTTAACTCATTTCCTTAACTCATTTCCTTAACTCATTTCCTTAATTCATTTCTCAGTTTTTTGAGTTAAGAATCCGAAAACTGAGTGAAGGTAAAAACTTGTTTTGAAAACACCAAAATTGAGTTTCAATGGGAAAGTTGTAAATTTTTGGTTCACAGTGGGCCCCGCGACAGAGTCTTGTGTCTCATCAGAAGTGAAGTTCCCACACTCCTCCCAACGGTCACATGCCATTACTTCCAACCAACCCTCTTCACTCTCTCATCACTCTCATCAGAGCACTAGGTAGCTACCTCTCAACCAAAAAACTCTCTTCTCCTCTCCCAAACCCATGGTGCGTCTTGACAACAGACCAAGCTCTGACATCTTTCTCGACCTTTGAAGCTCCAGCGTTGGCCTCTGAACAGCATCAGTTCCGTCGCTCCAAATTCTCTTCTCCTTTCCTAAACCCACTCTTTCCTTTTTTCTTCACCTATTTCTTTTCTCAACTTTGTCTCATTTCTTTCTTTATTTATTCTTTCAAGATTTGTGGGGTTTTTTTTTTTTTTTATTTTTTTTTTATGGGTTTGTCTGGTACTTTCTATGGTATTTTAATGGTGATTTCAAGCTTCTGATATGATTTGTGATTGTGAAGTTCAGACTTGAGATGTGGTTGTGGGGTTTGGATTGCTAATATGAGTTTTAGATGCACTTGACCTTGAATCACAATTTTGAAATTTGAATTTAGAAGGCAAACTACAGGGAAAATGAATGAGATTAGAAAGAAGTGGCAGTATACCTGGATTGTAGAAATAGCAATATAATTAGCTTGAGTACTCGATATTTCTTCAAAGATACTGATTATAATGGAAAAATAAGCCTTAAAGTAACACCAAGAAGATAACAAAGATCACCAAATCTCCAATCTAAATGCAATTTTTTTTCTTTATTAGATTCAAAGTAGAAGATTGAATGAGTGAAGTAAAAGGCATTCAAATGGGAAAGGAAATGGGAAATTTGCCTTTCTGATGACTGAAGAAAATAAGAAATTGGCAAGTCAAGAGAAACTTTGTAAGAACATGCCGAAAAAACACTTCCAACTTTCAACTTTGGATTTCTTTCTCTTCCGTTCACTTTAAATTCTGTCGGTAGATCATTATTGGGGGTTAACGCTTGTGATTGGCTTTAAATCAGACAGGAAAAAAGAATAAAATAGTTATAGTTCACAATTACAAAACACCTCTAAATTCTTGCCTTAAATTACATGGTGGACTTGGATTCTAAGCAAAACTCATTGTGCATGAACCTGGAAAGAATGTTGGATTTTCCAACACCAGAGCTACCGATCAGCACAATCTTGAACAGGTAGTCGTACTTGTGGTCCACTATATGCGCCATAACGCTCTCTCTCTCTCTCTCCTCAACCAATCTCTCTGACCTAAAAATAAAAAAATAAAATCCAATTTCATATCCACATATAGATACACAAACATGTAGATTGAAACAAAGAGATCTATGGAGAAAACTTAGCTGAAGAAACAGAAAGATAGATCGAGAAGAGATTGGAGATCCCAAAGTGAATTTTTGGAAATGAGAGTTTTTTTTTCTTGTTTTCAAAAAATTAAAAAAACAAAAACAAAAACAAAATGTAAATAGTAAGTGTAGGAATTTACTATGAGAAAATGAGCTAACTACTATGAAATTTACTATTACTTCTTTTCCTTCCATGTTCACGAGAATTGAAATATGGCCTTTAGGGACCACTATTCGACCATCAAATCCCACCAGAGACATGTCATACTTGGACAAATCTTCAATCTTCAAACCTAGCCCTTTAAATAGATCACGGTACATCACTTCAGCCTCACTTCCTCGGTCCACTAACACCCTTTTAACTATAAAACAATTTGTCCGAGTAGTAACCATGAGCGCATCATCATGTGGCTGAGTTGTTCCTTCTAAATCATCATCATTAAATGCAATTAGCTCCCAAGTAGGCTTCATTCTCTTTCCCAGTGGTTGATCTTCTCGGTTACTTTCTGCCAACACCATGGTCAACACTCCTCTTTGTCGAGTTACCAAGGTGCCCAATGAGGCTGCATAAATAACTTCTATCACACCTAACGAGGGTGGGAATGTGTTCCCCCGTAGCCTTGTGGTTTGCCTAGTTTCGCCACTCCTAGGCTCTAGGACGAATTCTTTTAGATGCCCTAACTTCACTAGTTGCTCTAAGTGGTCCTTTAATATCCTACATTGCTCAGTAGTGTGCCCCTTGTCCCGGTGGTAAGTACAGTAAAAATTCTGATTCCTTCTTAACGGGCCACCCCCCATTTTGCTCGACCATCGAAAGTATGGCTCGTTTTTTATTCATTCCAAAATCTTGTGCACGAGTTCCTTAAACGCCATATTAACCTCCCCTACCTGAGCACTAGGTTCTTGGATTCTCAAATCCTTCCTGGGCCTCAGTTAGAAGCCCCTTTGCTGAGACTCCTTCGAATATTGCGATGTGGCTAGTGCCTTCCTTTTACTTTGCTGCCGATCATCTTTCAACCTTTTATATTCCTCGATATGCCTCATAAGTTGCCTCATATCCTCAGAAGGTCTCATTGTAAACTATTCTTGTAACTCTGAATCCTCGAGTAAACCCAATCTGAAAGTACTTGCATGGACTTTTTCATTACCCCCTCCGATCTTATTGTACAACTTCCAGTACCTATTGGTATAGCTCTGGAAAGTCTCCCCTGCCCCCATCTTCATAGAAAGCAACGTGTCTACTAGTTGTGGTGCCCGGCTATAGGTCATAAACCAGACTCCGAACTCCTGAATTAGCTCTCCAAAGCTGTGAATTGATCCCCTCCTTAACCCATTAAACTATCTTAAAGCTGTGAGCCTGAGACTAGAGGGAAACACTTTACACATCAATGCGTCATTTTGATTGTATAGAGACATCATTTGAATATAATGACTAACATACTCAACAAGGTTTGTCTTCCCATCATAAGAGATAAATGGTGGTCTACTAAACCTACTTAGCATCTGAGCTTGCTTTATCTCCTCTGAGAATGGTGATCGGGCTACTTTACGCAGTGCACGACTCATAGCATCCATCGCGGCATTCTAAGGGTTACACCGCTCAGGGGAAGCCGAGTCTCTGTTGATGAAATCCCGTGACTTGTCTCTAGACCGGCGGGAACTAGACTGGCGGGATGCTTCTCCATGACTGCCTTCTACACTTATTGATCCTTCGAGAAACTCATCAAGGTCCCTTCTTTAGCACCTACTCCACACCTCCAACTCTAGGTCCCTTACCATTTTATGTAGGTGCTCTAACTTCTGATACTTCCTATCACATTGCTCTTACACAAAGACTTCAAACGCTAATCGGTATGTTTGCGATGACCCCTCTCCTGAACTAGAGTGTCCCTCATCCTGTTTATGTCTACGATCTTTATTCCTCTTATACCTCCTTTCTCGCAAGCAAGAATTCCATGATGACCCTCTTAACCCGCTATTGGCGTAGCTTGCTGAGCGATGGTAGGACATGTTTAGCCAATTGAACCTCGGCATAACCACAGCTAAGTAGGAGTTTCCCACAAACGGCGCCAACTGTGCGTGCCCAATTTTCCACAGAAAGCTGGACCTTGTATTTGGGCTTACAATTTACTTGTTTAGTGAGTTTTGAGTATCCTGTAATGGGTAGCTCCTGGGCGGGTTCACTAAAATGCCTTGTATAGAAGCAAGTCTATCCCTCTCTCTTTCTAAAAGCTTTCTCTCATATGCTCGGCTACTCTATCAGTCTTACCTCTTAATTGTCTTACCCCATTTTCCTCATGTTCTTCATATATTTATAGCTTGAAGATAGTGGATTGAGTCATGATTGCCTTCTGATACCACTCGTGTGGGTGGGGCCCAACTTGATTATTCCTGACCAAAAAAAAAAAAAAAAAGAAGCTTTGTTGGGAATGGGAGCTAGGACATTGGGACTGGTGCTGGCCACCGAAAGTTGCTCGATAGCAAAGTCTCCCAAAGAACTCCAGGTTTGTTGAGGCATAACCGAGCATCATCAGTGCATCTACCGATTACGGAGACCATCTTGCCGTGCACCAAACTCCCAAGTGATGGGCTGATGCTTTTGGGCATCTTAATGGTTAATTATGAGAAATGGCGGGCCCATGGTTGGGTACTGTTCATAGGCCTATTCCATTTTGGGCTCAAGGGAAATGGGCCCCTTGCCATATGCCGTACAATATATATATATATATATATTAGTTAGTTAGTTAGGTTTTTCTTTTTTTTTTTTGGGGGGTGGGTGGGGGTTCTATTTCTTCCTCTTTTTGAGTTCAACTTTAGAAATTTTATTTAGTTTGGTAATTAACTACACAAATAAATAAATAAATAAATAAATTCCTAGCTAATAGGTAGAATATCTATCATAGCTAGCGCTAGTCCTTCAATGTACGTAAGTTTAGGTAAATCATTGAAATTCTTTGAATAAATTGCAAGGTTATAATTATTAATCTGTGTTAAATGCAAAATTTATCCCTAAGAGTTGGATTACAACTAGGTACTAACAAAATTTTTAAAAATCTCCAATTTTTAATGCCGTTTGAAAATTCTGTAGTTCCTCCTACTTGCTTCTTCATCTTTGGTTGCTATTTATCTATCATTAGTTATCCAAACACTCTCTTAATATATAATTGCTACACAATGCAGTCATTGTAAATTATGCAATCAAGACAAGCTATCGAAAGGAAGCAGATGACTTGTAGGAACAAAAAACTTTCAATTAGTGTTATGTGTTATTTGTGTTTATGGGGCAAAATGGACTTGTTCGAAAAGTTTTACTATTACCTAGTATTAGTCCAAATTTTACACTATACTCACAAATGATGCGTTGATATATATACACATTTTAAAAAGCCGTGAGATAATGTCCATATTTAAAATATGAGAGTGGATGCGAAAAAAGTGGATTTGACAGAATCAAAACCCTAATTTTGAGGTTAATGAAGTAATTGAGGATATGAGAGAAAGGGAATATAATAAAAGACAGTGATACTATGTCAAACAAAATATATGCAGTAACTTTCTTTTATTGGTAAACATAAAGAGACAATGACAATGTGGAAAGAAGGTACATGAACTTGATACACAGTAATATAAATCTTAAGCACAAAGAAATTGCTTCCACAAAAAAGTAAGCTCTTTTTATTTTTCATTAATTGAAGAAACAAGATTTTAGTCAAAAAAGTTAATATATGTTTTCTCATATTGCTACGTTAACATTATGCCTAGTTGTTTTCAAATTATAAATAAGGGTTTAAGTTATGGGTTGGGTTCAAGTTACACTTGGTGTAACTCTAAGTAATGTTACACCACCTAATAACTTGTTATAGAATTCATATTTTGAAAATTTAACCATTAAATTACATATTCTATATGTTCTTAACAATCATGCCAATTTTCATGTCAATTGGATGTTATTTACCATTTGATCTATAAACTCATCTTTTATGCATTATTTTAAACTACAAAAAATTGAATTTAAAAAATTGATTGATGACATGACTATTAATCTTTGATCACCTTGAAATTTGCAAGCATGAAGAATATATGAAGATAATGCAATCTAATAGTAGATTTATCAAAATTTGCATCCAATTAAAAAATATCGAGGGGTGTAACATTGCCTAGAGTTACATCAAGTGTAACTTGAACCCAACCTGTAAATTATAGTCAAATAGTAATAACATATTTTGTGGGATTTCATGTCCAAATGGTTGTAATTTCTCTTCTCCTCCCCTACTGTTTACTTATCTTTAAAAAAAAAAAAAGTTCAAATAAAAAGTAGAATTAAATTTCTATATTTTCTGAAAGGATTTACAACGAACTTTGGAGATCCTGTAATAAAATATGGGGATCATTTTATGGAATACCAGACCTTATTTATTTTGAACTCATGAAACCTCATAAATTTAAATAGACTTCTAATTGTTTGGATAATAAGATATATAATAAAAGATAAAGAAAACACCCCTACTATACATACATAATAAATTTCACTACTTTTATCGCAATTTGTTGAAGCTTTGTATTGTAATTAGTGCAAATCTTTCACTAACTCGCTGAGATGACTTTTATCTTATGGGAAAAGGTTTGGCTCCAGGGGTAGAACTAGGAATTTTTATATGGGGCCGAGTTATACAGTACAGATAAATTAGTCAAGACAAATCATGTGCATGAAGACATATCTAATGCCAGAGTTAGTCATAATTCATAAATGTATTAGATACAAAATATCAACTTGTATCCAATATACTACTTCATAGTGAAAATTTTAAAACTTTTACTTTCAACATATATAAGTTATGAAATTTTCTACCAATGTAAATAGACAATTTACAATGGAACCAATGAATTATTTAAAATCACGAAAGATCCAAAATTTTAGCAAATATAAGAATAAATTTTACAATAAAAAGGACATTTAATATTTTTTAGGAGGCCAATTCCTAGTTTTGTAGGGAAAATCTTTCAAAATTTTAGTAAGTGTATGTGTGTGTGTGTCTATATATATATATAATTTTGGGTGGGCCATGACCTCCACAAGCTTACACTTAGTTCTGCTTTTGTTTAAGTAGAGCCAAACTTTGTTTATATATATATATATATATATATATATATATCAATCACAACCTGTCACTTTAACATATTGTGAAATTTATTGTGTTTGGACTTATTCTAAAGAAAATATAACTAGAGTGTCAAGTGTGGAACTTTTTATTATGGGAAAAGTTAACAAATGGCCTAAGTGTATAGATTTAAAAAACATTTTAAAAACCTTTTTATAGGAAAAGAAAAAGAAATGATTTTTTTTTTTTTTATCACAGTTTTTTATATTTTCCATGAGAGTAGTTAGGGTGTCCACCGAAACCCAAAAATCGACCCACCCATCCAAACCGTTTGGGTTGACCCGAAAACCAGCCGACTTGACGTTGGTAACAGTCAATGGCAGGTCTCCACCACTAAAAACCGACTTAGGCAGGTTAAATGGCGAGTTTTCTTCTCCAAAACTGATGAACCCAATTCAATCAACAAAACCCATGAAAGAAGGCCAGATTTACCTAGATCCGTTAAGATCCAGCAATATTTTGGTGAAGGTTTGGTAGTTTTTGGTTAGATCCAGCAAAGATCTAGTTTTTTTTTTTGTTTTTTTTTTTTGTTTTGTTTTGTTTTTTTTTTTTTTGCTTAGATCCGATGATGAGATGAAGTTTTTGCTTAAATCTGGGCTTGATATGGTTGTTTTTGCTTCGATTTTTACTTAGATCCGATGATGAGAAGAAGTTTTCGCTCAAATCTGGGCTTGATGTGTTGGTTTTTGCTTTAATCCGGTGGTTGTAACATAGATCCGACAAAGATCCAGCAAAATTTGATTTGGTGGTTGTAACTCAGTTTCGAGCTTGACCAGCCCGACCATCGTCCACTAGAGACCAATCCGACTTGACCCAAGGTTGTTCACGGTTGGTAGTGGGTCTTTCAACTATCCATCTAATGTAAGCGGGTCAATTGCGAGTTGGGCACAAACCTGACTGACTTGACCCGTGGACACTCCTAAAAATAGTATTAAAAGTTCCTTAAAATAATGTATTAACCAATGTCATAAGAACAACAATTAACAAAGCCCTTTTATTATTTCTTTTCTTTTAAACATTTCTTTTGTTTTATTGGCAACAGAATAAGACGGATCTAAAAGACAGATAAAATGTTCTCTATTGTGGAACATGAACATTTAAATTTATTCACGATATATGGGTCTTTTAGGCTTTAGCATTAATTGAAATTATTCACAAAGTATTTTATCAAATTATCACGAATATATGAGATCAACGCAATCAATTGGTAATGAAACTACAATAATATAGTTGCTTATTGTTAAATGTGATACTAAGTACGTAGTTAATTATCGTAAACATAGTTAAACATTGAATGAAATGGACTTCATTGATCGAAATTATATTTTATATATTTATAAAAAGAAAAAAGATATAAAATAAAAAGAAGATATAAAATTAATAATTAACCTTAATGTTTCCAGCTTCTTTGATGGCCTCAAAAAGCTTGAGCTGCAACAAAATTTCGTGAGAGCCAGTATGACCCCCAGACATGGTGCAAATGACAACATCAACTTGTTTCACAGCATCTACGAGGCTGTTGTGATCGGAAAATGAGGCTTCAATGAGGCGGGCTCCTTGCTTCTTAAAAGAAAATAGCAATTGGACCTTATCTAGGGGTGTCAATGTTCAACCCAACCTGCGAACACGACACGAACTCGACACAGGTTTTTTCGGGTTAGGGTTGGGCCTTAATGGGTTTGGGTCATAAACGGGTCGACTCGAAAGTGACACGATAAGAAACGTGTCATAAGCGGGTCAACTCGCATAACCCGTAATAGACACGTTTGACACGCCAATTTATTTGTGTCAACCTGAAATGACCCACTTAACACAACTCGTTTAACTCGTATAATAAATAAATATTTATTTTATTTTAGATTGGTCAAATACCTTTTATATCTAATATATATTTTAAATTTAAAAAGAAAAATGAGTAATTACAAAAATTTACAAGGAATATAATTGGAAATTGAAACTTTACGGACCCTAGAACTATTAATACTTTTTCTTTTTCTTTTTGGCATAGAACTTGCACAAATGAAATTGGATGAGCTTGTGAAAGATGTTATGAATTTGGACATCAACAAAGAATCTATGGATGATAATCGTGGTCATAGTCAAGATTAGTCTACTGTTTGCTCAAATTATTTCAATATTGATACTTAGCATTTGGTGAGTTCCAAGGATATTATATTTTTTTGTTGAACTATGTTATTTTATTTTTGTTAAACTTTGTTATTTTGAATTTGGGTTGAAGTGTATTTACTTCTTTTGGAGTGTAAAGAACTTATTTCTAGATGAATGTTATATTTTTGTTGAACTGTATTATTTTGAATGTGAGTTGAAGACTTGAATTGTATGCATTGCTCTTTGGGATGTAAAAAAATTTATTTTTAAATAGATGTTATATTTAATATTATGTAGGTTGAAATGAGTTGTGTTACATTCGTGTCAACTTAACACGACTCGTTTATTAAGCGTGTCAAATGGGTTGGGTCAGGTCAACCCGCCTTATTAACAGGTCGAGTTAGAGTTGAAAGATTATGACATGATTATTAAATGGGTCGGATTAGGGTTGAGCTATTTAGTCGAATATCCCTACCTCGACATAACCCGAACCCGACACGTTAACCCAAATTGATACCTCTAATCTTATCATGTCAAAACCCATCTCTCGGCGTTGAAGAACTTATGATCCGCCTGTACCCAGTACCAACCCCAACAAGAACTTTCCTCTTTGCCGTATCAGTCAATATTCACTTTTTTCTTTTCTTTTGCTCGACTCCACAATCTTTGAGCTCTACATGTATAGAGGGAGCTCAGAGATCATTTTCATGACGGGTCCCTCCATCCACAGTCCACACTTGAATGTGTGTGTGTGTATGTACACATGATATGTACGGACATTAGTACTGTAAATGACAACCAAAGTTCTTAACCCAAAAAAAATCATGTTTATAACACATCAGGGGCTGCATATATGTGGTGGGTAATGTATTGTCGTGGACATAGTATTCATCATGTTTATTTTCAAACTAGAATAATGAGGGGTAGGTAACTTTTTGTTTTTGGTAACGAATGGCCATAGTTATCTTTATATATTATATACTAAATAATAAAAATTAGATTTAGAAGTCGTGGTTACACCAAGTAACTTTATCAAACTGCAGAAATATTTTTAAATTTTTTAATAAAGTCATTCACTTAAGTTTTTAGATAAAAACAAAAAGTTTTTGATTATTATCAACTTCTTTAGATAAAGTAACAATAAGTGTTCTAATGAACTTCTTCTTTTTAAAATTAAAAAAAAAAATTATAAAGTAACAATTTTACTGACTTATGTTAGTATTTATTTATTTTTATTTTTGGAATAAACATTTATCCTACATCATCTATTTCTAATAATAAAGTAACAAATTTAAAAGTGTTATTTTTTCTTCTCATTTTTTTTTCTTTTGGAATAAATAACAAAAAAATAGCTAGTATTTATTAACTTTAACATAAACTAAATTAAAAAAAAATCTAATAACAATCCAATAACATTAACTATTTTTTGGGATAAAGTAAAAAAAAAAAATAATAATATGTAATTAACATAAACTTCTTAATTACATAAACTCATTTTTCTTGTTGTTCTTATCAAGTTAGCAACTTCTTCACAACTTAAAATTATCTAATATAAAAGTGGGGTATATATACTGTTTGGTATATTTTGTTTTTTCCTACTGTACGATTTCTTGATGTATTCTTTCCTTCTCATACTTATCTTACCTATGAACTTGCATGTATGTATTTGCCTTATTCTTTTGTTTTTTCATAAAATTCCCTTCTTCATTTTTTTTTCTTCATCAAATTGAATATATTTTGTGTGCGGGTGGCCTTTTGTTTAAGTGTTTTTTTTTTTTTTTTTTTTTTTTTTTTTTTTTTTTTTTTTTTTTAACTTTGATCTAATTTATATGTTTATTATGGTCTTTGGAATCAATTGTATATCTTCCATGAAAACTAACAAATTAATTTTAAAAAAAATCTTATTCACTTTTTGAAAATCTGTTTTCCAATATGTGTAGATCCCATGGGTAGCCATAAGACCAAGATTTAAGCATCCAAAACATCACTCCACAAAGAATGGAGACAAAAAATTGATTAAATATAAAAAGGGTTATGTAAAAACAATGGATATTTAAGGTGATGTAAGATCTCCATCACTTCGCTGCTTCCCCCTTGCTATTAAAGTTAATTCAATTTTCATGTCAGTATCATTACTTTAACTCTAATTCCAGATTTTCTTTTCATGCTTAGGAATTAATATTGTTTGTAATTATTAAATTCAGAGTTTCATTGTATCTATATATTTATGTGTGTGTTAATGTAAATTTTCTTTCAATTTTTTTTTTAATTTTATAAATTTGGGTAGTTTTAATTTGTAAATTCAGGATGATTTCTTGGGGTTAAAGTAAAAATATTAGGTCAATTTTAATCATAATTCATGCAACAGTAGGGTGTTAGATGTTGATATTAATTCTATGCTTATTGACATTAATTAACATAAACATCTTAGCATGTTTAGTGTTGTGAGATGCAAGCGCTTCATTATAATTAAATATAAATGTTATTATGCCGGTATGTTATAATTATTATTTGTTGTTTCTCACCCTACTTCACCTTAATTGTTATTTGAATAAGTAAAAGTTATCTTTTAGTCTGACCGGGTATATCATTTCTCTTCAATCACTAATTAGTGTTTCTCAATAAAATTATTCATATTATAAGTATATGAATAAAACTGTGCAAATCCCGACCTGTTTACTACTAAAAGCTTTTAGAAATTTAAAACTTGCCGTAATCTTTAAAATATTTTTACTATTTTATTTGTTATTAAATTCAATTATATTATCAAATAATATATATTTTTAAAAATTTACATATAATTCTTTTATTAAGCAGTACATTGCACGAGCATAATACTAGTATATATATATATAAAACCGAATTCTTTGGAGTTCCCACAATTTTTCACGTCGCCACTATTTTCTTTTTCTTTTTATTTGCCACGTCATTTTTATTTTTTTGCTCCAATTCCAATTAGAACATGTCTTCTTTTCGTAACCCTTCTTTGTCGAAACCCACACTTCATCATTGACTCAAATAAAAGATGCCTCCATAAACACTAAACCTTCAACAACCCTAAACGTTGTAGCCAGCGTCTCCCTCTGCCTTCGAGAAAGCTGCTATGCCTTCTAAAGGCTTTATTCTCTCTCTGGCTACAATCTCTCCAAGTATATAATCCACTATATACATATATTTTTAATGTTTGCAATAAAGACTAAGGTACCAACACAAGCAAAGGATACAGTCATAGAGAAAAGTGAGGCTATGAAAGACACTGCAATAGAGAAGGGAACACAAGTAAAGGACACTATTGTAAGCACAACTAAGACAACTGCAGATTACATAGCATCGACCACAAAGAAAGCAAAGTTGCTCAACGTTTATCCATATTGGGTTTTCAATTGTACATCTAATCTTCCTTAGGAGAAGAGTATTCAAGTCATGTAGCTACAGAGCTTACAGTCAAGTTGCTAAGGATCCTATGGTAGCAAGTGCAAAAGAATAAACAACTAGGAAGAAAGAAGCTGAGAGAGAATTGAAGGCTAGAAGATCAGTCGAAAGAAAGGTATGTGTGTACCAAAATTATAGCTTTACTAGTACATAGACCTTCAATTATATGACTTTTTGAACATGAAATTCTACATGTTTACCTTCACAACTTCACAACACTAAATTGATGTTTGTAAAAGTAGATCACTAATTTAAAGCTGCCACAAGACTGTATACATTTATTTAGAATTGCCAAAGACTAATGACTTGTTTGGATGGAGGGGGGGAGGAGGGGGAGTGGAGGGAAGTAAAGTAGAGTTAGCTAAAAATAAGCTAATTTTGTGCTAAATCTACTCTACTCTACTCTACTCCTTATCCCTCTCCCTCCATCCAAACGGACCCTAAGGTAGTATTAACTGTATAGATGCTTAATATGGATTATGAAAACATGTAGCATGGTAAGAGGAGTCTTTGTAATAATTTAGATTGAATTTAGTAGCAGTAGCCAAAATTAGGCTACAGTTAATTACTGAAGCATTCATTGGTTTGTTGTAGTTCACCCTTCAACAGTGTACAAATAAACATTCACTTTGTTTGTGTTCGTGACTAATCTGACGTTAGAGACTTTTTATTTGAACTATTTTTCCTTTGTTATTTTCTGCTCTATATTTATTCTTCAAACATATTTATTCCTTTGTTATATTTTGCTCTATGGGTATTTATTGTAAAATATAGGTTAATGCACTTTTTTATTTAGTTAAAAATTTGTATTTTGTAATTGCGATTTTCATGTTTTGATACTTTTGTTGAAAGTGAATGGACATGTGCTTGCATTGCGAGTGTCCTAGACAACATATTTAAATAATTTTTATTTCTTTGGTTACATCTTTTATAGTTTATGAATTATGTTTGTTTTAATTATTCAAATTAAGCTTTTCTTAATTGGAGGCTTGAAGTGACTAAACTTATTGGGAATTTCTATTGAGACCTTGCATTGAAGATAAGAACATTGGCCTGATCCCTTCGTAACATTCAAGGTTTGGTCTTATCCAAATGAAAAATTTTCTAAGCAAGGCATGCTTTAGTTTCCCCACCTATCAACTAAAATCCAGCTAAATTTAATTAAGTCTTTTACTATCTTTGGTGTTAGGGTGTGTTGTCAATTAAGGGTTTCATTGTACATTTTTTTTTTTTTTTTGCAAACTGATTATTAATGTACCTTCAAGTGGGAGTTGTTTGTTTGACCCAAATAAAGGTCTAGAAGCCCACAAAGAGGCAAAAACTCATACATGAGGAAGAAACTGCTGGGTATACACGTGTTATTAAAGCAAGAAAGTCAATACCGTACTGGTACCGACTGTATTGGAGAAATATATCATACCGGCCATTAATCGGTACTAGTATTCCTCCAAAATGTATCGGAAAAATACCGAATTTTACTGCCTTGTATCGACCCATACCTGCCGGTACAATAAAAAAAATTATTGAAAAAAATTATTAAAAAACATTTGATTTAATCTAATATATTGGTTAATGTACTTAAGCTAATATGTAGGCATATAAAATATGTGAATTTTAAATTTTATGTTGATAAACATAAAAATTAATAAATTCATACTTGTGTAAATAATATATATATATATATATATAGAAATATATAAATAGTGGTAATCCTGAAATAGTATACCAATATCAACTGGTACCGAAATATTTCTCTTAGACAAACTGAAATAGCCTCTGGTACAAAATTAACTTTCTTGTATCAAAGACTCAAATTGAATAATAATGAGAAGAGAGAGTGGTTAGTATATTGCATAACTAACTCAAATTCATATTTTAAAGCTTTTTAAATAAAGCAATGTCTCTATATGTTATTTTAACTACTCAATTAAAGCCTGTGTTTATTTCCCCAACACAAACATTCATCTTTTAGAGTTGTTTTATAGTTATGCGTTGGTGAAATTATTATTGTTAAATCTCAAAGTGGGAATAATCAACAAAATTCATCGATGCCATATATTAGATCTAATAATTATGAAAAGCCCAATTGAAAGCAATAAAAGAAATTGATGTCGTCTTACTTGGTGTAATCCAAGTGGGAATAATCAGCAAGAATCATAAAATTATTCAACAAAAAAAGTCTCTTATAATGTATTGGGATGATCAAACAATAAATAATACAAACAAAAATATAGGATTTTCAAATAATAAACAAAATAGTTCAATAAGCTTTTAATCTTTATAATTAAATTCGTATCTATACTCTATACTATTATTTAAGGGGCTTCTCCTGTTTGGATTCCTCATTTTTTAGTTCATAAATGCCCCTACATCCTTATGTTTAAATAGAGACAAAAGTAAAGGACAATCCGGTATGAATGCAACTCTAACTCCCACTAAAACATTGCCTAAAAAATAGAACTACTCTTCTATTAATTTTTAAATTGATTTATTTACTTATAAATTAAATTTTCAAAATAAAAATTATATATATATATATAA
>NW_027070714.1:2801-12475 GCF_002906115.3 Quercus suber | reverse complement strand
TTACACTTTTTCTTTTAATTGAACAATTACAAGATGTGCCCATGCTTTGGCATAGTAGTCTATCAAAACGTTGATGATAGCTTTCATTTTAGGAATATACACGGTGGTGCCACTATACTTGAGGGATTCTGCAGTCGTTATTATTGTATGTTGTAAGTGCAACTCTCACTTGTAGATCTTATCTATACTATTTATAAGAAGATTTTTCTTTTTGAATTGGACTTTTATTTGGTTCAAAAATACTCTCATTAATGAAAGACAATTTTTCTTAGAAATAGGGTCATAAATGTCAAAAAAAAAAAAATCAATCTATCTATACTGTTTACAACATTTACAGCTACTATTGTTTTGAATTTAAAAAGAGAACTCCTAAAATTTAACCATTTTTTTCATTCCTTTTGCATTTGAATAAAACACTTCCAATTTTTTTAATTTTTTTTAAAAAAAATTTTATAAAGATTTTTTTTTTTTTTTTTTTTTTTTTTTTTAAATTGATTATTAATGTATGTTCTAACTGAACCCATATAGATTTTGAGAAACAAATACACACACAAAAGAAAGAGAATAGGGCTTTAACACGACACACTACAAACTTCACTTTAAAGAAAGATACAACAAGTTATATTACTTATGACAAACACAGATTATAACTTAGAATAACTAATAGCATGCCAAGCACATAGAATAATTTAGGATAACTAAAGGTCCGTTTGGATAAAACTTATTTTGCTGAAGCTAAAAACTAAAAACTAAAAATATTATAGCAAAATAATTTTTAAATGTGTGAATAGTGCCGTGAGACCCATTTTAATGAAAAAGTTGCTAAAAAGTAAAGTTTGTGGGACCCGTGAATAGCACATGGGTGCATTGTTCACCGCTAAAAAGTCAACAATATGCGACTAAACCCAAAAAAAAAAAAAAAAAACTAAAAACGCACTGAACCCAAAAACGTGATCGTGCCGTGTATCCAAACCCACACTAAGTATCTGTTTAACATCAGCTTAAAAGTTCAGTTTTTAGTTTTTATGTACAGATTTTTAAAATATCAATTTTTATCGCATTTTCTCACTTTTTCAAATTTTTTTTCAAAGTACAAATATACCTTAACACATTTTCATTAAAAAGTTTTTAGCAAAAAGCTAGATAAGCAATTTCCAAACAAATACTAAATCCAACACGTCAAGCACAAAGAAATATCTACAGCATATAGTACACTTGTGACCAAGCACTACCATCACTAATTATAAGTAATTATATTTATATTTCATTTTTTAAGGAAAAAAATTATATTTTATTTCTACTTAAGATAACTATTCAACCATCACATATATTTTAGAACGATACTAATGATTTTCTTTCCTTTTAGTGAATAATATTCTCAAGCTACATCATGTATTTTGTATTAGCACCAAGAACTCCAATGCAAACCTTACCAAACGTTGCCTCGTTTCTTTCAGTAATCATATCTTTGATTATGTGGATTTCACTGGATGGGTGGGTTTTGTATAAAAGTGCACTATGTCCCTCATCTTTATTGCACGTTTCATGGTTATATACTTTTCCTTTTTTATATTGTCATTACATTATCACATCCACAAGTTAATTTCTTTGACACCACTCAACTGAGTTGCACCATCAGTTGTTGAGTGATATCCTAGCATTTTGACTCTTTTATCGTGTTGTCCTTTTGAGATTGTGGTTGAGTTTTTTTCATAAAGAAAAAAAGTAATCTCTTTTAGTTGGCATTAATTATTCCGTAGGGTCTCCTATTTGCGTGTATTAGTTTAAGAGTCTAATCTAAGAAGTCAAGTCAAAAACCCTTTGATAGCAAGCAGGATGCAGGATTTCAAGCTAGGGGGCCGGAGATAAGCGAAAAAAAAAAAAAAAAAAATTCAAACGCACATCCATATAGTCACTGGCGGAGCCAGGAAATTTTCTTAGGAAGAGCAAGTTAGGTATGCCTACATTGTGTTAATAGGTTAAGCCTACATTGACTCAAAATGCAAAAAACTCAAGTTAATTTGGCCCAAATTATGGCCAAAATTAAATTACTTTATTTCACAAACTAACTTTAAGTAAACTTGTGCCTACATTTTTTTCACTGTACTAAATTATTTGTGCTTAGGTTAATAGGTTTGAACTTACCTTTTTACATTTTAGAACTTTTCTAAGAAGTTACATCTAATGTTTCAGCATTTAGGATAAAAAATTGATTAATAGGTATGAAATTTTGAAGATTTATACAATAATTTTTGTTATATAGATAATCTAATATTCTAATATAAACCACATTATTATATATTATATTATTATTATTATTATAAATAGATTTATACAATATTTTTTTTTTAAGGTTTTCATGGGCTTTTGAAAACTCTTGGGCTGGTTGGCTGGGGGGCCTGAGCTAAAAACCAAGAGGGGCCCAAGCTAAAAACCAAGGGCCAAACCTTTTTTTTTTTTAAATTTTACATACTAAAATTTTTTTTTTTTGGACCCAGGGGGGCCTCGGGCCCCCTTTGCCCTGCACCTAGGTCCGTCCCTGATAGCAAGCGTCATAGCTAAGTGGAATTAATGGTGTCAGATCAACTCTCGTGTCAAATGGTGAATTAATGATCATATATGCCTCAAGTTTGCCCTTGACAAAGAAGGAATAAACAAAACTGATTTCAACTTGCATCAAAGTTTTTTTGATAGATAACTTGCATCAAATTGACTACGACATCTAATTTTGTGGAGTAATTTGACTGAACCATTAACAAGTATTTTGGAGTACTAATAAGTATTGACCATTATTATAGAAAAAACGTTGAGTATAAGCATGAAAACCTATGTCAAGAGCTTTGTAACTCAATTAATTAACACATCGTGTTATTTCTAAAACATTCAAGATTTAAATCATCTATCTTCTCTTGTAACTATCTAATTGTGAAAAATATTTTTTTATTAAAAAAAATAAACAAAAACTTACACAGTTCATGTGCTTTGTTAGGTTTTATTATTCCTTTCATCTAAAAATAGATGAAACTTTTAAAGAATTAATATGAAAATCTTAAAAATTCTTTTTAGTGGATAATGTGTTTACAATTATCCAACGTTGTTATGCATCTCTTGATCTTGAGTATTTTACAAGATCTGTGGACTTTATTTTATTTTGTTAAAATTGTTGCCATTTAAGAAATTCATTTTTTTTTTCTCTTCGGTTCCAGATCCTATCAAGATAGAAGAGAGAGTCAACGGTATTGCTAAGACACAAAGCTCCTGTCGGCTGTTGCACAGAATTTAATTTTGTTTGAGTTTGGTTAAGTTTATTTGTTATTAACATATTTTTTAAAAGGTGAAATAAAAGTAGTTTCAAGCAAATTAGTTTAATTTTTTGCAAAAATTTTGTAGCTTAATTGACAATTTATAGTGTTTCTAATAGAGTCATTCATATTCAAATCACCCCACTCAACTATTGAATTAAAAATATAAATAAATAAAATAAAGTTTATTTTTCCCCCCAAATAAACTAACTTATTTTCTAATCAATTTGTCTAATAAATAAGCTTACCAATCACACATTTTGATTATATCATATCAGCCAGCAAAACATCTTCAATTTAAAAAAAAAATATATATATATATATATATATATATATAAAGTCTTTAACCATAATGGCAAAGAAAAGGTTATTCAATGATGAGAAAGGAATCGTGGATCCATTAGTTGAAAAATAACACTTTCTCTTCATTAGATGCGCTGTCCATTCAAATTTCCGCTATATTTACAATATATGGAGGAGCTGCCCCATTAAAAAAAAAAAAAAAAAATACTTTGAATTATTCTAAACCACAATTTTTATCAAAAATTTTAACAATTATTTTATGTAAAAAATTGTGACAACTGCATATTACTTTCACATGAATTTACTTATTCTTTTCCATTGCTCACAATTATTCATATTTGATAATTGTAAAAATAGTTGTGGAATAGATTGTGGTCTTAAATTTTTTCTCTTTCAATACTTATAATAATTTTTTAAAAAAAAAATTTCCTTGTTAATATAATTAATAGAAAGAAAAGTATTGTATTAATGTCTATAATGTTTCATAACTCATAATTTTTTTTTTTTTTTTTTGTGGTTAAAAAATAAACAAGGGAAAACTTAATAAAGAAACTAAAGTTTCAATAAAAGAGAAAAAATAAAATAACAGTATTTTTACATTTCAAATATTATAAAATTAAATAATATAATTTTAAATTATTTCTGTAGTAATTTATCACCCTCCAAGAAAAATCATGTATAAAAAAATTAAATATATTAATGATTATATAATAAAATCTAGAATCAGATATTATTTTCAATTAGTATTTATCTAGGTACTAAAATTTTCAATTAGTAAGTGAAATTTCTAGCTACTTTGGGAAAAAAAAAATCTTTATGTGAAAAGAAATTCCCTAAATATAAAGAATAGTATAATGAATATAAATATATGATATCTTTTATAGGTTTTCTTGCATCAAAATATTCACGTGCACTGCATAAATATGTGAAATATATAAATTTTAGTCCTCTTCCATTCAAATCCTAACTTAGCCATTGTATGTCAAATAAGCTTGAATTAATGGACGCTCTTCTATAAATCAATTAAATAATAATAATAAAAGGCTTGTATGGACGCAGCTGATGGCATGAATAAACTACGTACATGACCAAGTAACACCATGTAATTTCCTAATATAGTATTTGATCAATTTATTCCAATGGAGGGAACTTTATAATTTTTTTTTTTTTGGCGAGAGGATTTAAGCTCATAATTGGAACAACAATAAATAACAACCAGTTGAACTACAGGTAATTTTGTTTTCATTTAACAGAAAGAAAGAAAAGAGAGTTAAAAGAAAATCGAAAAAGGGTTATTTACCTTAATGTTTCCTGCTTCTTTGATGGCATCAACAAGCTTGAGCTGCAACAAAATGTTGTGAGACCGAAAATGAACACCAGACATGGTGCAAATGACAACATCAACTTGTTTCACAGCATCAACAAGGCTCTGGTGATCGGAAAATGAGCCTTGAATGAGTCTGGCACCTTGTTTCTTAAATGATAAAAGCATTTGTATCTTGTCAATGTCAAGACCCATCTCTCGGCGTTGAAGAACATAGGTTATATGGCCCTGTGCTAGGCTTGCCTTCACAATCCTCTTCCCTATGTACCCAGTACCACCTACAACAAGAACCTTGCTCTTTTCCATATATATAATATATTCACTCTTATTGTTGGTCTCACAAGTCCACAAAAACACTCAGATTGTTCGATCATGGGTTATTACTACTGCACGGTATTATATAGGCGCTTGCCACGGTTCCTCCCATGTGAAAAGATGTTCCGCCCATTTCACTAATCAATGTGTCTTTTCAGCAAAAATATAGTTGAAGAGTAAAGCAATCACATGCGGCTACCCTATGCACAATTTTAGCTAAACTAATCTAAAAAGTTGTATCCTTGAATGAGTCTGGCACCTTGTTTCTTAAATGATAAAAGCATTTGTATCTTGTCAATGTCAAGACCCATCTCTCGGCGTTGAAGAACATAGGTTATATGGCCCTGTGCTAGGCTTGCCTTCACAATCCTCTTCCCTATGTACCCAGTACCACCTACAACAAGAACCTTGCTCTTTTCCATATATATAATATATTCACTCTTATTGTTGGTCTCACAAGTCCACAAAAACACACAGATTATTCGATCATGGGTTATTACTACTGCACGGTATTATATAGGCGCTTGCCACGGTTCCTCCCATGTGAAAAGATGTTCCGCCCATTTCACTAATCAATGTGTCTTTTCAGCAAAAATATAGTTGAAGAGTAAAGCAATCACATGCGGCTACCCTATGCACAATTTTAGCTAAACTAATCTAAAAAGTTGTATTATTCTTACTATGTTGTTGAACAATGATTCATATGAGAGTAAAAAGTAAAGATTATGGTCTTGGAATATTTGTTTTAATAAACAAACATTCATGTCAACCTCAATTGTTATTTGTCAACTCTATTTACAATTTTTTTTTTCTTTCTATAGATAAATATTTGAAAGTTGAAAGTAAATTAGCTGGCTTTGAATTTTCAAATTCCTAAACTATGATATATACTCGTACTTAGTTTTCAGCTTAGGATTACGACGGTGGGGACCAATGGCCAAGTTCCGAAAGTTCAATATTCCTTCTTGCAAGTTGCATTATCAATGAAATTAAAGGTTTTTCACGTAAAATTAATTTAAAAAAAAAAAGAAAAAAGAAAAAAGAAAAAAAAAAAGACAATTGCTTTTATTTTATGTTACACTAGTAGTTAAATCGTGCAGAGCATGAGAAAGTTGACAAAAAAATTACATAGAATACTTGTTTAATTAATAAATAAAAGGTAAATTAAACAATTTTTAGAAAATAACTTGCTTAATTCAAATAGAATATGTTTAGAGAAGATTTAACCTAAATTAATCCAAATTTATTTAGTGTTGGGTTGATTTATCCAAAAATGACAAGTTCTGAATAAATTTTTTTTTTTTAAAATTTATAAAGGGTTATAAGAGTTCTAAATAGTTTAAAATAACATAGTTTAGCATTATTTTTAGCTTTGAAAAAAAATTATTATAATAATGATGTGAAAGAATATGAGCTTTCAAAAACTTTTGCGACATAATTAAAAGAATTCAACAAAAAGATAATAGAAAAAGATAAAAACTTATACATGGTGCACTAATTATTTAAATAAAATGTATTTCTGTTTTTATTTTTCTAATATTTATGTAAAAAAATTAATTTGGAATATAATATTATTATTCAATTTTAGTTGCATTGGAAATAATTGAAACAAAGTCTAGCAAAACATAAAAGAAATTTTTTAATGAAAAAGATAAAGTAATTTTTTAATGAAAAAAGATAATAGAAAATTTAATAACACATAATAAATATAAAATATAAATATAAAACTAACTTTACTCTTATTTTAGAAGAAAATAATTATTTATTTGTCTAATCACTCAAGTAATAGATTCAATTTTTAAATTATTTTAATGTTGAAAATTTGTGTTTCCTCTTTCTAATAACATGTAATTGATATAATTGACGATAACAATTTCCTAAATATATGTGGACTATAAGATAATTTGTGTTTCCTCTTTCAAAATGCATCGCGTGACATCGGCTATTCAACATAAGGAAAGAGAATTTATAGAGCATGTGGACATCACTTTAGTGGGAAATTACCTTAAAATTGAGAAAAAGACTTGTTACTTATTCATCCACTCAGATCAATTGAGAGGATGTGTATTAGGGAAGTAGTTCAATCTGCAAGTAGATGGGATACACCTATTGAATAATTTTGGTGTAATAAATATTGATACGAAAGGAGTTAATGGGTATTACTTTTTGAGTAGCTCAATTTTTGGGTGAGATCTTGTTGTTTCTTGTTGGAACCCCCACAGTTCATGAGGGGTGCATGATTAACGAATCAACATATATTTTTCCCTTTTTTTTTGAAGAAAAGAAAACTAAATAGTTGTAGAATCTCTCCAAAATCTATTAAATATAAGGTTTTTTTTTATTTTTTTTTATTTTTTATCATTTAGCTTTTTTATATTTTAATAATTCTTTTAAAGGATTATTTGATTGAAAAAGATACAATTTGTTTGAAGCAAGTTTGTAGAAGAGAAACATAGTGATATGGAGGGGTCGAGAGTTGGTGGTCTTTGATCGATCCTCACACAAAAAAAAAAAAAATAATAATAAAAATAAAGTGCTATTCTTTTTATTCTCCTTTTAAGATTCAGCCATGTGATTATTTAACTTAAAAATGAACTTCTATTTCATGAGAAAAAATTCATATAGCAAAATCTTAAAAGAAAAATTTTAAAAACATTACCAAATACTATACATAAATCTTGTTCAAAATAAATAATTATGAAACGTGTTTTATTTTTATTTTTCCCAACACATGACTCGGTTGCCGACTTGCCGTAAAAGTTAGAGATATAATAGTTGGTGGCAGAAGCTTCTGACAAATGTTCTGTTGATAAGAGACGAATGCTATATATAGTTGAGAAAACATTATCTTTTGTATTAAGTTTCAGCGGGTAGTGGGTCATGTGTGGTAGGTAATGTTATGTCAGTCAGTCCCGGATTTAGCGTACAACTTCTTTTTTTCAAACTGGAATTAATAATGCAGGGGTAGATGTGGTAGGTACTAGGTACTGATATTTTGTTTTATATTATACTATACTATACTATAGATTTTATTATGATGAGCAGAAATTGTCACGCGAGTTGAGCTATATTAGTATAACCAAACTTTTTTTCTTTTTGAAAAGACTAACCAGACTTTTAACAGCTGGTTGGAAATAAAGTTAGTTGAATTTATTTTTTGGTTTGATTCTATGAGGAATCATAAATACGTCACTACTCTATTATGCAGAAATTTTAAATATTATTGGTGGAAAATCAAGAATAATGCATGGATTAACAAAACTAAGCATGTTTCACTCTTCAAAAAAATGCGAATTAATTTATCAAAAGTCTATGCTTGGATAGCTAAGCAATGAGGTTTATTAATGTTTAATTTCACTCTTCAAACTAATCATGTCTAATTATTAAAAAAAAAACACTCTTGCCCACCTGTCCCTTTCTATATTGTTGGGGTAAAAAAGTAATTTTAGTGTTAGTTTCAAATTTGAACCAATAATAACTAACCACCTGTGATTTGTTGTAAAAATGTTATAGACGTAGAATCTCTCTTTTCTTTAGTGGTAACTGTGTGTTTGGCAAAAATTAAAAAGTCAGTTTATTTTACTATTCAGCTTATTTTTGCTACTATTCATGAATTCCACTGCACTATTTGGTACTATTCATGGGTCCTACTGTACTATTTCAGCTAACTTTTACTTTTATTTACAGTACTTTCAGCAAAAAATTTTCAGTTTTAACAAAATAAACGGGTCTCAAATAAACCCTAAGTCCAACAACCCAAGAACTCATTGATAAATGAGCTAGATAATTTATATTCCACCAAAAAAAAAAAAAAACCAAATTAAAAATGACACAAACACAATAAATTTATCATTTTATTTTACAAGTTGTTGTGGTGACATATTGTGATAAGAACAACATTATTTTCTTATGTGATCACCTTTACATCACTTCTATTATATACCATTCACAATATATCACATCAACAATTGTGAAATTTATTAGGCGATTATTGATTAGACTTATTGAAAAACAATTACACTAGATATTATCACCTCAACAATTATGAAATTTGTTAGGCGATTATTGATTAGACTTATTGAAAAACAAATACACTAGATATTATCACATCAACAATTATGAAGAGTGAGATAACATGGAATAATTTGTGGTCTTAGAACTACTCCCATAAAATATCGATCCACACTTCCAATTCTTGAACGGCTAAAATCTCAGCTGTAATGGTTGAATGGAATCTCCATCTAAATAGGGATGGTTTGATGTATTTAGGGCCTTAGATGAAAACTGAATTGAGACATTTTATATATGTAAATATGACTTTAAAAAAATATAATATTATTACTTAAATTCTATTATCTTGTTCTAGATACAAAATTACTATTACGTACATTTTTTTTTTTTTTTTTTTTTTTTGGGAGGAAGCCTATAGA
>NW_027070714.1:0-2634 GCF_002906115.3 Quercus suber | reverse complement strand
AAAAAAAAAAAAAAAAAAATACCAAATTAAAAATGACACAAACACAATAAATTTATCATTTTATTTTAGAAGTTGTTGTGGTGACATATTGTGATAAGAACAACATTATTTTCTCATGTGATCACCTTTACATCACTTCTATTATATACCATTCACAATATATCACATCAACAATTGTGAAATTTATTAGGCGATTATTGATTAGACTTATTGAAAAACAAATACACTAGATATTATCACCTCAACAATTATGAAATTTGTTAGGCGATTATTGATTAGACTTATTGGAAAACAAATACACTAGATATTATCACATCAACAATTATGAAGAGTGAGATAACATGGAATAATTTGTAGTCTTAGAACTACTCCTATAAAATATCGATCCACACTTCCAATTCTTGAACAGCTAAAATCTCAGTTGTAATGGTTGAATGGAATCTCCATCTAAATAGGGATGGTTTGATGTATTTAGGGCCTTAGATGAAAACTGAATTGAGACATTTTATATATTTAAATATGACTTTAAAAAAATATAATATTATTACTTAAATTCTATTATCTTGTTCTAGAAACAAAATTACTATTACGTACATTTTTTTTTTTTTTTGTTGTGGAGGAAGCCTATAGAAACAAAAAAAAAAAAAAAAATTGACAAAACTTTTCACATCTGTTAATAGGGCAAATTGAAGTGGTAAGTAAAAATGTGATGTTAGTGGTGGACCCATATGAGAATTAGTAAAAGTTTGCCAATTCAACTATTGTTTGTAGACATAACACCTCTCTATTTAAATAAGAAAGAGTGATTCATGTAATAAAAAGTAAAAGGGAATTATGCATAAACTTAATAAAAGAAAAACTAATAATTTCTCGAGTCCTATGTCACGTATCTAAAAATAACATTTTCTTATATAAAGAACCGTAAGTTAACTAAAAATATTTAACTGAAAATCTACCTTATGTAGGAGTATGATCAGAAATAAGGCAATGGATTGTTTGATTGAACGATTCATACGAATTACCAAAAAAAAAAAAAAAAAGAGAGAGGAAAAAGAGGGTTTAGGGTTAGAGGGATAAAAACAGCTTTAGGGCCTAAACTCATATCAATATATCATATCAGTAACTTGAAAGATTGGGCAAATTACAATTTACCCACCTATGTAATTTGGCTGAAATTTAAGCTGTTTACTTGTGATTTAAAATTTGACACTTTACTCACATGATGTTAGCTTGGTTAAATTTCTACAACCCCACCTTTATTAAAAACAGAGTTAAATATGTAATTTTATTCTACTTTTATGTCTCTTCTCTAAAAACAAAAAAAATAAAAATAAAAACACAAGTTCAAAACTATCCATTGGTACACTTGTATCATGGAATTTCAAATCACAAGTAAACAATTTAAATTTTGGTCAAACTTTAGGTGGGGTAAAGTGTTAAATTTTAAATCATAAGTAAGTAACTTAAATTTTAACCAAACTATAAGTAGATAAGTTATAATTTGGCCCGAAAGAATTAAACTAAATAAGACTGGTTTTAAAAATGTTTGTATATGTGCATGAATGAGAAAGCCGAAACATCTGAGGTCAGCATTGTGAAGTTTTGAGCTTGCAATGAACAATAATGGTGAACAACAATGGTGGATAGAGAGAGAGAAGAAAAGAGAGAACTCTATTGATTGATCAAAAACAGAGAAGTGTTTTTACAAGCTTAAATGATACATTACTATAACCACTACTTATATAGCTCTCAATAATAGATACAATCTGAAATCTTCTAAGAGGTTCCATCATAACTGAATCTTGATAGCTCTGCAACTGCTTCCGGGTTTTAAGGGAAGGTAGTTACAAACGGTTATCATCTGGGCTCTCTCTGTGACTAGCTTTAACACCAGTGGAGAACAGAGCAAGCCTTGAGCGCCTGAGTGGAAGAAGATCAAAACTGTGTCGTTCTTGTTACTCAGAAACGATGACGTTTCTCTTCACTTCTCTTAAACTCAACTTCATTTAAGTCCTACGACACCGTTTTGACTTTAGCACCAATTTACCGTTGGATAGAACTAGCCGTTACTCTGCACCTCTTTGTTCTTCTTCTTTCAACTTCAACCTACAATGTTCCTCAGGTCTCAAGTCCTTGCTTACTCTATCATCTCCCCTCAAAACCATGGGGGCTAAAGACACCATGATTTTGGAGCGAAGAAACACAAACCTCGAAGAAGAGAGGCTCTTAGTAAAAATATCAGCAAGTTGATCTCCTGTGGCAATGTACTTAACTTGGAGATCCTTGCGTAAAACTCGTTCTCGAACAAAATGATAATCGACCTCAACATGTTTTGTACGAGCATGGAACACAGGATTTGAAGCAATGGCCAAGGCAGATACATTATCACACCACAATTTGGGAGGAGAAGGAAGAAAAAGACCCAGGTCCTTCAACACTTGACGAAGCCAAGAGAGCTCAGCTGCAGTGGAGGCCAAAGCTCTATATTCAGACTCAGTAGAAGACCTGGAGACAGTTTCTTGTTTCTTAGCACTCCAAGTAATGGGGTTGTAACCCAGATAAGCAATAAATCCAGTGGTGGAACGCCTATCATAGGGATCACCAGCCCAATCAGAGTCTGAAAATGCAGAAAGA
>NW_027070713.1:25259-29016 GCF_002906115.3 Quercus suber | reverse complement strand
CACATTGTCCTTCATTATTATTTTTATGGGAATACTATGAATTTTATTCAATTGAAAAGCAACAATTACATCTTTGTGAAGAGCCTGTTCTAACTGAAACAGAAAAATTATCAATCCCTAAACCATATTTTGCTAACAGTGCCCTTTATTCTATGTTTGACTATTTCAGGTTTCAGATGGTCTTGTGGGAACTGGGGCACAATTTGGTATCGCTTGATGTACTTCCGTTTACTGAGAATGCGTCTTCCATAAGGAGCTTGAAGCCTTCAGGCATATCTTCACCTTCAAATGTTTGTTGTTGCACCACCAACACTGATACCTCCCAATCAGACTCTGATGACACTAGCATGTCCCCCAAGTATCCTAGCTCAGGATTCTCATTCCATAAAGTAAGTCCCATGAACAATGGCGAATTGCTTTCATGCTGTCTTCCTACCAAAATTAGTTCATAATGATTTTCTAGTAATTTAATCACATTTATCATTTCCACACAGTCTTTCACAACTTCCTCTTTATATATATGGTGCTTTTGTTGGATGTTAGACATCTTAAACCGTTTGATCATATCACAATCAAGCTCCGTACTCTTTTTATTTGGCTGAACCAACCGAATAACTGTAAGGCTAACATTGGGGTGTTTTGCCATGCGCATAGCATATGCTAATGCTTCGCGATCATCCGGCCCTTCCACAAAGATCATTCCAATACTGTACAAAGGTTTGCTGCCCCCTGAATTCCTCCCAGATAATGTCTTTTTATCAACCAAGATTCCGACTGAGCATGGGACATTCTTAAGAATTTTGAAGTTGACAGCTTTTATGGGGTTGTCACACACCTCTGAACCATGCAACGTCCAATGCTTATGAAAAGGGATAATCACCATTGATACTCTCTTCTCTAAAGCAAGGTTGCATATCTCATCATGCATTGTGGCATACGGTGCAATGGCTGTAAATGGATGCACTGTTACCTTACCAAGATTATGTTGCTCGTATCGCCAGAAAGCGTTTATTATGTGTTCAGAATGATTGGAATGAATAGAACTCCTTTTTCCTTGTTGATGCGCCACGAGAATTGGAGCTGATCTGCCTTGTAGCTCCATGAGATGGATAGCATAAAAGCCGATGGGACTTTTGGTCATTGGATTGGAGACTTCGAGAAGATTGATGAGGGAAGGAGTACTGTTTCGATGGAAAATGCAGGCCAACAAACGGAGCTCTTCATTAGGCATTGTATGCTGGATAGTCCTCCTCCTTCTGAAGCTCATGTATCTCTTGGATGGATTGTAGAGTATTTTCACCATGGGAGCGATGATTCCCGTCATCAAAATGAAGGTTACAGTAATTGCATTATATGATTCGATGTCAATAATCTGCAAGGCAAAAGCAGGAATGCCGTCATGTTAACACGATTTGGTGGGCAAATTAATATGAAAGATGCAATTGGGATTTTGGAAAGAATGTGGAAAAGAAAACAAAAATGTTTCAGTTAATTGATTTCAGTGTGCATTTGAATACAACCCCTTTTTTTTTTTGAGACTTTTGGCTTATTTACCCATCTACGTCTTTTTAAAACCTCGTTTTTTTGGGTACAACTATACTTTAATTAATTTTCAATAAATAAGCAAATAAGCTCTCAGAAAAATTCTGCATTCAAACATGCACTCATTAATTCCTTGCTCAAGTATTTCATTGCAATTTTTTTCAGCTTTCTCTCCTTTTTTGAATGCAAAATAGATGGTTTTTGGGAAATGAAACCAATTTCTAGTTCTTTTTTTAGAATGCCACTAAATATATATGTAGCAGCATGAGAAGCATGAATAAACGAGTTTTTGTTCTTACAAAGTGGAGAATCCCGATTTGTAAACTTATAATATCAGTAATGCCTTGGGTGCTCATGATGAGGCCTAAACAGAGCGAGTCCATGATGGGCATTTTGCAATAGAGCGAAGGCAACATGGTTCCGATGACCTTCCCCAGAAAGCTAGATAAAGCCAACAACTCTACAATTCCAGTAGTCTTCAAATTTAACGAAAAAATATCTAAGCTCCCACAGCTGAGCACAAAATAGGCTGGCAAGAGAATTAACGAAACGTAGGATTCAAGCTTATCGACTATTGCTGATCCTAATGGCCAACCATCTGGTACTGTCAAGCCTAAAATAATAGGCCCCAACACGAAATGTAGCCCAGCGATCTCACCAAGGAGGGAACACGTCAATATCATGAGAAAGATGGAAATCATGTAACTCTCTTTGAGTTGTTCTCTTTTAGTTGTTTGTCTAATCATCCATAATAAGATGGGCCTCATGATGCATATTATGATCAGCAGCATGCCGGCTACACTTAATGCTGCAAGTGGGAAAGTATTTTTCTTGGTTATTACTATGTTTTGCCTCACCATGAATGTCACCAATAACCAAATCCAAGAGCATAACCCACTAACCATGGAAGAAGAAATAGCCAATCGGCCAAGCTCTGAATTGAGAAGATTTAAATCGGTTAAAAGGCATGCAATGACATGGAAGGAACTTGAGGATTGAAATACAGCAATTTCAGTTAGGCTCGCATATAAATTCGGCTCCAGGGTAACCTTACGCTTTAAAGTGTAAGCCAAGGTTGTGCTTAGCATTAGCGGAAAAAAGAAAGCACAGAAGCCAATAACCAGTGCCTTTTTTCCTGATTTTGTTACCATACTCAAATCCATTTTAACTCCAACGATGAACATGAAGAGCATGGATGCGAAGGCCCCGATTGTTTTAATTATATACATACTTCTTCCGGGGTAGATCGTATTAGCTAAGACTTCGTCTTTTCTCAGAATCGAAGGTCCCAGTACAATACCTGTCTGATCACATTCAAAACCAAAAAAGAATGAGATAAAATAAATGCAGAAATTAATTAGTTTATTTTTCCTGTTTATAATTTCATTTTTCTCAAAAGGCCATATATCTCGTTATGATTGAATAACATGGAAAGGATAATATGAATATTGCATTGCATATATATATATATAGACACACACATTGATGTACATGGAAAAGGGTTGGGATTCACTGTTAAGTATCATTATTTATATGTTTATATTTCCTTCTTTTTTAATTGAGGGAGAATTGAAATCAGGTACTGTGTTGAATTACATTAGCAGGAATGAAAAGCTTACCAACATTTGTGAAATAAAAGCACTTTCACCTAGTGGGGTAAGAATAAATTGTAAGGAGGCAGCGACCAAGGCGGCCGTGGATAGCTGCGTGTAAAGGACTGGAACTGTGAAATCAAACGGATTATCTCCAAAAAAGACCCCTCTACTTGTTACATCTTTGTATGGATGGCAGGCCCAGGTGGCATTCCGCAAAATATCCTGCATCATGTTCCAAACTCACAGAAGTTATGCTTCAAGGCCTCACTGGAAGAACAAAATTGAGAGAGAGAGAGAGAGAGAGAGAGAGAGAGTATGTATCAAGTCAATATATCATGCAGGGTTGAGATGAAAGTGAAGAATTGGAAAAGAGAATTAATAGACATGCACGTGAATGGTGTGGGATGGTCAAACTCCTAATTTAACTCCCATTGTTCCACCTTGTATTTTACAAATTACGGCTACCAATCAATCATTCATTTGCTGTTTCAAGGAGTAGGTATTTGCAATTTGCAAGTATGATATTTTTGTGCACATATATATATATATATATATATTTATTTATATTATATATGGTAATAGTTAAATGAAATAGGACATTGATTTAGGATATATTTTTA
>NW_027070713.1:5923-16422 GCF_002906115.3 Quercus suber | reverse complement strand
AACACTAGTGGAATATTTTTCCCTAAGCTGCGAATTCTTGACCTCTCTCACAATGAGTTTAGTGGTCTTTTACCAAGATATTATTTTGAAAACTTGAATGCCATGATGATTAATGAAGATAGTAAACATGAACCACAATATTTGGATGAACTTTCTTATTATCAAGATTCTGTGGTGTTAACAGTGAAAGGGTTGGAGATTAAACTGGAAAGAATTTTAACTATCTTCACAACAATTGATTTTTCGAGTAACAAATTTGAAGGAGAGATTCCAAAAGAACTTGGTAGGCTTATAATTCTTCGCATGCTCAACCTTTCCCATAATAGCCTAACCAACCATATCCCATCATCATTGGAAAATTTGTCACAACTTGAGTCCTTAGACCTTTCTTCCAATAAGCTCACTGGACAAATTCCTATTCAATTAACAAGTCTAACATTTTTGGCCAAGTTAAACCTTTCACAAAACAAGCTTACGGGACCCATTCCTCAAGGCAAGCAATTTGGTACATTTGAAAACAACTCATATTATGACAATTTGGGATTGTGTGGACTTCCTTTGCAAATCAAATGTAGCACTAATGATCTGTTGCCACCACCACTACCATTAATATTCGAAGAAGACAATGATTCAATATTTGCAAGTGGATTTAGTTGGAAAGTCGTGTTAATGGGCTATGGATGTGGATTTTTGGTTGGATTGACAATGGGATGTGTTGTGTTTAAAAGAGGAACACCTCAATGGCTTCTAAGGTTTGTTGAAGGAGATCGAAATGGGAAGATGAGAAGGCATAATAATCCAAGATCGAGGAAAAGAAGAAATTAATGCATTTAAGGGTGCTCTAATTGGTGAGTTTGACAAATTTCTCTTCAGAATAATATGTGTCATGGTTTTATATAATCTTGCCTTAGAAATAAAAGTATTTGTAATATATAGTATTCTACAATTTTTCTTTATGTTTCCTACGAGGTATTGTAGAAAGTGACAGCTTTTTTTTTCTCTACTAAGATTATTAGCCTTTATCTTACAGCAAAGCGTTAGAATGGTGTATGTCGAAGAGTTTAGTATACTAGCTTGTATGAAATGTGGTGTCGTTCTCTTCTTTCTAGAGTAACATTCAACTTTTATGTATGTGTGACTTGTGTGTATATTTGAGGATTTTCTGTTTTGAGATTGTATGGTAGTTGGGTTGATCTTATGCTTAGTTGGGCTTCTATGTTATGTTTGTTATATTTAAGGGTATTTTGTGCGTTGGTTTGTTTGTTTGAGACTCTGTGACAAGTTGGCCTTAGTTCGCTGTGGAATTATGGGCTTTTAAGGGATGGACTTGTGCTGTGTCAAAGCTTATCTCTCGGGCCTGTAGTCTGTAGAGATTGAAGTGGATGCTAAGTTAGTTGTGGATATCTTGTCCAATGCCACTCCAACTGATAATCCCTTGTTTTCTCTTGTTGATGATTCAGGCATCATCTCTCATTTCAGCAAGTGAAGTTGAGTCACTGTTTCAGGGAATGCAATAGGTGTGCTGATGCCTTAGTGAAGAAATGGACCAGCATTGCCTTGGATTATATATATTTTACTAGTCCTTTTGTGGACTTGCTTTCTGCTTTAGCTTCGGACTGTAATGGATGTTATGGACTCCTCATGTGGGAGTGAATAATTTTTTGTCCTAAATTTTGTGTTTTACTTTATATTCTACTAATAACAACTTACTATATATGCTTTGTTTACCTTCCTTATAAGATATCTAAATTTTAAAATGGCAAGAAAATCAAATTCTTCACGTTCTCATCAAATTTATTCTGTAATTTGCACTCTAAAAGGATTAGATTGTGAAAATTCTTTCTAACATACTTCTAATTCTCTTTGCTTGAAGATAAGGCAGTAATAAAATAAATAAATAAATAAAAACATAGATATAGGACGCTTGAAGTTGACTTCGTCTCCATGTCATTGATTTAATTTGGTTGCTTTAAAGTTTTTTTTTTTTTTTTTTTTTTTTTTTTTTTTGGGNGCAGCCAATTGTTTTTTCAAATGTGTCTAGCTTAGAACACTGATCTCAACCTTTCAAAGAATAAAATTAAAAAATACTAAGTAAAAAATCTAGCACTTATAACCCATGATAGAAAATCTAGTATAAGTTTGGAAAATTGTGAATACAGTTCAACATAAAAACAAAGCTGCCAAAGGCCTTGTAGCTAAATTGGCACACTCTCGTGCACAAAGTGCTTGGGGTTTTAGGGAAAAAATGTTTCAAGCTGCGAAATTAGCATCATGTTGTAATTATTTATAAAAAAAAAATCTAAAAACAAAGCTACATAATCATTGGATCACTGGTTCCTTTTTATGTGATTTAGCAAGGGCAGTGTGGTTTGGAACAACTCCTACATTTAGAACATGTTGCCTAATCAAATGCAACCCAAATAATTGAACTAAACAAAGTATTCAAACTTTTGATAGAGAGATTAACAATTATTTAGCAATTAGCAAGGTCGTGCACAAAATATTTGTTGCCTTAAAGTATGACACAACATATGCAAAAGAAAAAAAAAGTTTTTATATCTTATACTTCTTGAATAAAAAATAAATCAAAATCTTTTACTTTTGGTGAATAAATTAAATATAAAATGAAAGGAAAAAAAATGTATGTAAATTGTTGCTTATGTCAAACATGTTTCCAACTTGAATTCTACTAACTAAATTTAATAGAGAGTATTATCAAAAGCATAAAACAGAGTTATTACCATCAGATTGTGGGAACTTTGGTTTCTAGCTCTCTTCAAGATTGAAATCCATGTAAAGAACAACTAACTTCATAGAAAAAAAAAAAAAAAAACAATCCCATTATTTATTATTAATCCCCCCCCCCCCCCAACACACACACACACACACTCAAAATAATTATAAAAAAAAAAAAAGAAAAAAAAAGCATATTACATACTAGAAGCTTTACTGCGTCAAACAAACCTCGTGGAAGACAAAGTTCAAGAGAGAGAAATTTCTCAAGGAGAGAGAGAGAGAGAGAGAGAGAGAGAGGAAAACGACGTTTTGGTAAGTGGCGTACTCAATGTAATTTTTGAAATGAGCAAGACTTAGGTGCTGTTTCTTAAGTTCCCCTTTTAAGATTCTACCATGTGAATTTTTTCTCATGGGAAGGAAGTGTATTTTTTAATTTAGTTGTCACATGACTGAATTTTAAGAAGGGAACCTAAAGAGCAGCACTTGAGGTACTTTACCTAAATTTTGTTCTTCTGAAATTATAGAGCAACAATTGGCAACAGTTAACTGAGAGAGAGAGAGAGAGAGAGAGAGAGAGAGAGAGAGAGAGAGAGAGAGAGAGAGAGAGAGAGAGAGAGAGAGAGAGAGAGAGAGAGAGAGAGAAACGCGTTGAAAGAGGGAAGACAAAAAAAAAAATCAAACATCAATTAGGAAAATAAATAATAGAACAAGTAAATAAGAAAAAACAGTTAATGGATTGAGCAATTGAATAGATTTTTATTTTTTTATTTTTTTAGAATAACAATTGAATGAATTTAATAGAGAGTGGAAGAGGCAAATGACTGAAATGAGGAAGGAGAGTTAATTGTAGATCTTAAATTGGGAAACCAAAGATTGTGAAAGTATTAAGTATTTAAGATTAATTGAAGAAGAATTGAAAAAAAAAAAAAAGTAATGGTACAGTCAAAAACTATTTTACAACATTTTTACAAAAGGTTGATGTGACCAACCTCTTATTGGTTTTCATCTAGACCCACTATTAATATCATTTTTTCATTTACTAATAATCACTTACCACATTAATAGTTTGTAAAAAATTTACAATATAACTTATATCTCTAGTATTATTAAAAAAAAAAAAATGCACTAATGTTATAACCCTATGTGCCAGTGGCACAATAGGAGATTCAAAACTTCTATTCCATTTTTAGCATATAGCATCGACAAAAACCCTGTTAGTGTCATGCAGTGCTTTCTCATTCATCAATTACCATTAAAGAAAAAAAAAACCATAACATAACATAGACATAAAGGTGAATTTTGGTAAATTTTGCAAAAATAATATTTTAAATTGACATTTTTTTTGAAACTATTTCAGAATCTAACATTTTTTTTTTCTAAAATCAAGTCAGCTGAAATTGTACTTTGAAAACATGTTTTTAATTAAAACTCAACCTAACTGTCAAGTATTTTAAAGTTTTAAAAAAATTATTACATTCCCGAATAATTTCAAAACAATACTATTTTAAATAATTAAGTGATAAAAAGAGATTATTTTATAAATTTCACCTAAGATTTTTTTTTTTTAGAATACTAAATATTTTTAATATATACACAGGAAGAAAGGAGAATGTATTAAAGAACTTAATAGTAGTGTATATATCTAAAAGAGTCTAACTCTTAGATACACAACACAGGCTTTAAACCTCTTTAACTCATTAGCAATTTTCACTGCTAAGAATGCTGACTTTTATTTATTTATTTTTCAAAAGCAAAGCATGAAGCATGGCTACATGTAATTCAAAGGGCATGCTTACTACTGTGGTGACTGATTTATGTAACCCGATTGGCCATCACAAATTTCTGGAGTAATGCACTTAATGACTCAAATAACCAAATAATATGATTCAATCAATTATTACAATATCTGGGAAATAAAAAATGAATGTTTTTGGCCAAAAAAAAAAAAAAAGTTCCATTTTCATCTATAGGACTAGATTATACTGGGCAAACATAGCGAATTGCGTTTAATAATTGATGCTATAATCTTAAAGAGGCATCTTAAAGAGGCAAGGCAAGCAAATTGCTTAAGGGTTATTTAATCTGGGTCCCCCTTAAGCATCCCATATTTAGATTTAGATTTCTAAGAATAGGATACAAGATTATAAAATCCATCATTTTATTGACTGATAGCACATGGAAGAATGTGATTCGAGGAATGAGATACTAAACCAGGGTAATGATACTTAGCATTTCAATACTGGATGGAATTTCCAGGCTAATCATATTCTTGTGTTAGATTTTGTCTCCATTTTCATGGGAGAACATCACAGATTCTACGCAAAGAGATTCAAACTTTAAATTTGGAAAAATTATGGAGACAAAACCTTTTTTTTTTTTTTTTTTGTGTGGAATTTTACAAATATTATTAGTATATTACGGTATTACCCTTGAGCTTCGACGGGAATGTGAATTTAATCCTTGAACTTTTTATCTGAATTATTAATTCCTTCGACTTTGAGATTGTCACAAATAAAAAAGGGATAATTACACATTACCAACCTGTGGTTTGACCCGAATTCTATGTGTCTACCCCTGGTTTCAATTTTGACACTTTATCCACCTGTGATTCCCTCCGTTACTCCACCGTAACCCACCTCTAGTGCAGACGTTACTCTAACACAAAACTCATTAAAAACAGAACCTAAAACAGATCAAACACTCCTCATACAAACTGGCTGATTCAAGATTATTAAGACTGAAGAAGAAGGAGACACAATGTTCATCTGGCATTTGACATTGACCAAACTAATTTATTTTTAGACTTATAAACAAATGGACTAAAAAGTTTTGGTGAGACAAATTTACCCTCAAAGGCTCACACCCACTGACCCACATAACCCAGTCTGAAAAATCCCCAAATCTGAAAAGCTTGAAACCCCAACGCCACTCCCACCAGACCAGCAAAGGCTGATCTTCGCCGAGAAGCAGCTCGAAGACGGGCACACCCTTGCCGACTATAACATCCAGAAGGAATCGACCCTTCACCTCGTCCTCCGTCTCCGTGGTGGTATGCAGATCTTCGTCAAGACCCTCACCGGAAAGACCATTACTTTGAAGGTGGAGAGTTCGGATACCATCGACAACGTGAAGGCGAAGATCCAAGACAAGGAGGGGATCCCACCAGACCAGCAAAGGTTGATCTTCACCGGAAAGCAGCTCGAGGACGGGCGCACCCTTGCCGACTATAAAATCCAGAAGGAATCGACCCTTCACCTCGTCCTCCGTCTTCGTGGTGGTATGAAGATCTTCGTCAAGACCCTCACCAGAAAGACCATTACTTTGAAGGTGGAGAGTTCGGATACCATCGACAACGTGAAGGCGAAGATCCAAGACAAGGAGGGGATCCCACCAGACCAGCAAAGGTTGATCTTCGCCAGAAAACAGCTCAAGGACGGTCGCACCCTTGTCCTCGACTTCCGGCAATGCGGCGGTGCTGCTGTTTTCGCAGGTGTCGAACATCGCCACCGACGAGAAAGCGAAGGAGAAGTACTACGAGATGATGGGTTTGGATGACACGAAGATGCCGCTGCAGGAATTCATCGAAGCCATAGCGAATGGGTTGCGGGGAGCATTGAAGTTGAACCTGTTCAACTTCGATGTGATTCGAGATGCCAGGTTTGTGAAACGTTACTTTATAATTGACATCAACTACTTTCCGGGTTATGCAAAAATGCCGTGTTATGAGACTGTGTTGACGAATTTCTTTTGGGATTTGTTGAATAATTGTAGTAAGTGGAATAGTTTTGATAAAGAAGTGAGCAAATTTTTCTGGTTTCTAGTTTTTGGACATGAGGAGTTTCAATTTTTGTTGTTTGAAATTTTCTGGGTTTTCTACTTTTCTGGGTTTCTAGTTTTTGGACATGAGGAGCAGGAGATTTGATTTGATTTATTTGAACGTTGTTGAGTTAGATTAGAAGTTTTAATTTTTATCTAATTTTTCTCATACGGCTTGGCTTTATCATGCTTTCAGATGTATAATTAGTTTATTTGTAGTTGAGATGATAAGTTCAAATACAAGTTGAAGTTCTAAGAAATTGCATAATATTTTTTTACCAATAGCACATTTTGATCTTGTTTTCTCTTGAATTTTTATGTGTTTTATGTTCTTGGAGGAGAGAGACATAAAAATTGTCCAAAAATACATATTTAGCCTTTTTTTTAACAGAGGTGGGTAACAGAGCCTTAACGGAGGAAATCACAGGTGGGCAAAGTGTCAAAATTTAAACCACGGGTAGGCACATAGAAATCGGGTCAAACCACAGGTGGGCAAATTGTAATTATCCCAATAAAAAATTCTATAAATATTTTATTAAATTCTAACCATTCTCCCATTTTAAAAATAAAATAATAATTAAAAAAAAAATCTTTAACGATTCTTATCATGTGATCTATACATGGTAAAAATGACATTTTCAAAATTCTTGATATGTGCCGCAGAACCACATCTATATATATATATATATATATATATAATAATAATAATAATAAGTAAAACAAAGAGAAAATCCAATTAAATTTCAAATTGGAATTCAATTAAAGTCTAATTTTGCGCTATGTGTCTCATCTAATTTAAATTTTAAAATTTTGTGCCAAGTGAGTTAATTTAGTATAAAAATTAAATTTTAATTAGAGTTTAAATTTGGGCCATGTGTCCCATCTAATCTAAATTTTTAAATTTTTGTGCCAAATTAGTAATTAGTGTAAAAAATGAGGTGTCTAATATAATAAACCATAATAAATATAATCATATAACTAAAAAATTCAAATTTATAAGACATCTATATATATATATATATATATGTAGGGTTAGGATTTGTGGCTCAAGCCCAAAACAATAAATTTGTAGAGTGTGGATGATAGAGTTAGGTTGATTATAGAATTAACAACGATTCACTACAAAAATCTGGGCCTATAGCCGCGTTTGAAAAACGCGGCTATAGACCAGAAAAACGCGGCTACAGGCTGGAGCCGCGTTTCCTGTAGCCGCGTTTGTAAACGCGGCCTAAGTACCGCAGCTCCAGACCTCTAGCCGCGTTTCTGGAAAACGCGGCTACAGGTCAACCTATAGCCGCGTTTTTACGAAAACGCGGCTACAGGTCTGACCTGTAGCCGCGTTTTCCGGTTTGGGCAGGGAACCGGCTCCGCAGGCCTATGGCCGCGTTTTGTAAAAAAACGCGGCTACAGGACTAGCTGGAGCCGCGTTTCAAAACGCGGCTACGGTATGAGACTTGTAGCCGCGTTTTACGGAACGCGGCTACAGCTCGCACTTGAGTCGCGTTTTGTAACGCGCGGCTACAGCAGCGGACCTATAGCCGCGTTTTTAAAACGCGGCTATAGGTGCCTGTTGCGCTGCGTTTACAGTAAAACCGCGGCTGCTTCAGTGACGTTTTCAGCAACCTATAGCCGCGTTTTTAAAAACGCGGCTATAGGTTTTTTTTTTTTTTTTTCCCACCCCCCCTCTTAAACAGCTGCTTCCTCCCATACACATACAAATTCCTGTTACATATCTGAACATCACAGGTACCTGCCCAGGTTCGCAACAGCAAATCAAGCAAAATATTCAAGTTCCCAACACTAAGGCATCACAAAAGATGTATACAAATGTTTGGATATCACAAAAATATACAAAGAGCTGAGTGTTACATTTTAAAATGCCCTCAAACACTAAGGCAGCAAACAACAACTACACTAAGGCATCACAAAAGATATATACAAATGTACTTATCATCACAAAAAATATACAAAGATGCCTTCTTGCTATAGGTTTGGACATCACAGGTCGTCCATGGAGTGGAGAAAAAAACTTGTGACACTTCCATTTTCAATGTCAATCCTCCTATAAGAAGTAGAAGGTGAAAATCTTTTGTTAACTTATTTTATATTTAGCTTCTCCTTCATAACCATTGTCTTTGTCATTGTAATATAATGAATTTAGTTACAAGTAATTTTTTCTTTGTTATTGTAATATATATAATGAGTTTAGTTAACAAGTACAATTTCAAATACATTATATGAAAATTGAGTTATTATAAATGTATCAATAGTTTTCTAGAACATGATAATTTTTTTTTAAAAGTTTATACTTGAATTAAGAATCTTTTTTTTTTTGTAAATATTATTATTATTATTTGGCTAAGCTAACTAGTAGAAGCTAGTAGACAATAAAAATTGAATTAGTTCCAAATAGGTTGAAATTAGTTTCAAATAGTTTGGAAGTATTTTAAATGAGCTTGAAGATGTTTTAAATTAGAGAGACACTTCACGGTAGGCACAAAATTAATAGAGAATGTAAAATCTAATTAGAATGGTACATGATAGATGATAGTTGATACAAAATTAGAATGCAATTACAATTTAATTTAAATATGTTATTGATGAGTAGTCTCCACTCTCCACTTTAAATATATAAATATTTTTATATAGATTGCACAACAATATACAAGCTTAAAGTTAACGGCAAAATGTGTCATATTCATTTTGGCCCTCATCAATATAGATGTCAATGATGGTAGCGTTACATATGATGCTGACTGATGACAATGTAGATGAAGATAAGTAGATGATAAAATTAATGATTAGTTAAATGATGATTGTGGTGATGATTGTGGTGATGAAACTTCATTACTTTGTAGTTGCTGCCAATTTTTTCAGTGGGAAAATGGTTAGCTACCTGAAATTCGCATACACACCCTTTTGATTTATATATACTTAGTTCATAATAATACTCTAGCTTGTTATATACCCATGCCTTGTTGGTAAGTGATAAACCTTTTGCTTCATGTAAACTAAAGCAACACATATGCACAATAAACAAAAGGATAGAGCAATAAATCAAAACACAATTATATATAATTCACTCACAATAAAGCCTAGAGATCTTTAGCCTTGTGTGAATTATGCAGGTGCTAATTAATTCATTCAAGTGAGATATATAGAAGGTGTGTGGTCAACTAGTCATTCATTCATTCACTTTTTGACATCTAATTTAACTTTTATTATCAGTAGAATCCTAGAGATAACAAGTTTTGTTATTTTGTATTTTATAATAGTTTCACTAGAGTAATGAGCATTTCTAATAAGATATGATCTAAAATTATGGCACTTGCTCAATAATTATTATTCTTTATCATCATGGAAAATATCAATTAGTTTATTGTATATATTCACATAACACACCTATTTAATCCAATCTAGTAAAAGCTACACATTTTCACTTATCAATAAATGAGTTAATTATATGTGAGTTTTAGTCAATTCAACTAGTTAGTAAAGGCTTACACCAAAATCATGTCTTAGCATGATGATAAAGAAAAATTATCTAAGAACTGATGATATTAATTCAAATTTATTGTTCTATAAAACTAAAAAATAAATGAGTTACTCTAACATTGTTAGTAAAGTTACAATTAAGACCCCTAACAATAACTTTTCTAATCAATATTTATCAATAAGCACCTAATATAGAACACAACACATGCTCTAACAACAATATTCATATAATCCAATTAAATAAAGTCCATAAAATTTAAGGTGTAACAATTTATTTATCATTGATAAGTGTGCACTTGTGCTTCTCTCTTAATTAACATTCGAATATATCCCGTTGTATTAAAAATAGAAGAGAAAGGCATCACCAAATTCGTACAAAACCTTATCCAAAAATATCCACATATCTCTATGTTTTCCTATCAACTTTATAAAACAAGAAGAAGAAAAAAAAA
>NW_027070713.1:0-3321 GCF_002906115.3 Quercus suber | reverse complement strand
GAAATCTCCACCGCCAATCTCCACTGCAGACCCACTGCCAGCAAGCCAAACAACCGATCTCAACCCTCAAAAACTCGATTTAAACCCAAAATCGAAACCCAAAATTGAAAATCGGAACCCTAAACCTAAAATCGAAACTGTAAACCAAAAACGGGAACCCTAAAACACAAATCAAAACAAACAATTGTAAAAACTTACTGTCAGTCGGCCTTGCGAGAGTGTGTTCACTGAGATTGAGAGTTCGAGAGAGAGAGTGTGTGTGTGTCTGTTACCGATCGACGAGAAGCGAATGGAGGGGAGGGAAGACCGGAAGGAGGAAGGGGATTCGAAGAGTGTGGAAGCGAGGGAAGGAGTTTGAGAGCTCAGAGTTCAGAGGAAGGGGATTCGGAGAGAGTAGCGTGAGAGTTTTTTGAGACCGAGAGCTTAGGGGTTTTTTTCCTTTCTGTGGAGTGATGATTTTGTTTTTCTTAATAATTTAGACTAAATGTCGAAGGCAGACATATCCTGAGCTGCGTTTCGTAAACGCAGCTCCAGACATATACGAAAAAAAAAAAAAAACAAAAACCCCAAAAACGCAGCCTCACCATTTAAAAACGCAGCTTCAGGGAGGTTTCTAGCCGGGTTTAGCAAAACGCGGCTCAATGTTTAAGCTGGAGCCGCGTTTGTCATAAACGCGGCTCAAACTCTAAGCTGGAGCCGCGTTTTTACAAAACGCGGCTCAAACTCTAACCTGTAGCCGCGTTTTACAAAAACGCGGCTACAAAACGCGGCTAGAGGACGCGTTTTTTGTAGTGGTATCACTAGACCCAAGTAAGGAAATCCTTGGAGAAATAGAAAAGTGCGGTAAAGATTTATCATGGTGGAATTATAATGTCTTTGGCAATGTGAGGAGGGAGTTAAAAAGAAGAGGGACATGCTACTTGAAGAGGAAGCCGTTGGCATTGAGAACTGGAAGCAATGTACGAATCAAAGAATTGCAAAGAGAGATAAATGAGTTTATGGACCGAGAAACAAGGATGTGGAATCAACACTCCCGTATTCTTTGGCTGAAAAATGGAGATGGAAATACAAAATTTTTCCACAGTTGTGCCTCCCACTAGTATAGGAAAAATGTGATTATGGGAATAAATGATAGCCATGGAGTATGGAAGGAAGGGCCGAATGATATAGCAGCTATCCTCATCCAATACTATAGTGAACTTTTCACTACCTCAAGGCCGTCCACTCACCATGAAGCTCTAAACCATATTCCTCAAGTGATCACCGATGACATGAACCAAGAATTGACAAGCAGATTTGAGGAATGGGAAGTAAACCAAGCTTTGAAACAAATGGCACCAATGAAGGCACCTGGACCAAATGGAATGCCCCCTTTGTTTTTTCAGCTTTTCTAGCCTATGATTGAAGGTGATGTTACTTACTCGGTGCTATCTTGGTTAAATTCAGGTACTATCCCACACCCACTGAATCATACCTTTATTACTCTAATCCTAAAAAAGAAAAACCCAAGCTTAGTGTTAGATTATTGCCCTATTAGTTTATGCAATGTGCTTTACAAAAATTTTTCAAAAGTCCTCACTAATAGGCTAAAAAAATTCCTCAATTCAATTATAAATGAAAACGAATAAGCTTTTGCAAAAGGCCGCCTCATATTGGATAATATCCTTATTGCCTTCGAAACTCTACATTGCATGAAAAATTATAATTTGGGTACAATGGGTTTTATGGTTGTCGGGGACGGTTTTGTGAGTGTAGCCACGTGTCTCCTGCTAGAAGTGTGACTTTGCTAAGCCCGGATTTGTTTTAAGGAGTTTAACCCGGAACTCGACATTGGGCCGCATAGACCAATGACTTCCAGTGTATTTTTAAGCCTACAAAATAGATGAAGCTCAAAGTCTTAGAATTATGATGATGGTTGAAATAAATAAATAATATACTTAGCATGATAGTTTTGATTAAATGGTAAATTGATACGTTATTATTATGTATATTAAGTGATGTCCAATATTTAAAAATAATTAATTAGGTATCAAATGTCCAATAATGGGATGAGTCCAATAGTCCATATCCAGTTGCAGTTCATGGTTTATGTTCAACATAATAAGGTATGTCCAGTAATGACCCATGTCCAAATAATATATGTCCAATGGTAGTCCATTTCCAAAAAATATGTGTCCAGTGGTGGTTCATGTCCAAATACTATATGTGCAATGGTGGTAGATCGATTTATTAATATGCATGTTCATTAATGAAGTATTAGTGAGATCATGTTTATTAAATAGTGAGATGATATTAAAGTAACTTTCATCTAGCGGTAAAATAATAATGAGTTAACATACACTTAACAATGTAATTTCAAAGATGGAGAAAGTATTGACTTATTTATCGATTTATTAATATGTATGTTCATTAATGAAGTATTAGTGTAATCATGTTTCATTAAATAATGAGATGACATTAAAGTAACTTGCATCCATCGGTATAATAATATTGAATTAACATGTACTTAATAATGTAATCTGTTAGGTTCTAAAGATTTAGGATTTTATGTATTTAGAACTCTAATGTGTAATGTTGGCAAACCATGCTCAAAACAATATGTTTAGTCTTGTTTAGGCTTGCTCAAAGTATGTTTATTTGTAAAACTGGAATCGAGTGATTGCAGATTTATTGGACTAAATCTGTAAGGCTCGATCGATCGAAAATTAGACTCGATTGATCGAACCACATACAGATTTATTTTTCTGCAGAGTTCCAGTTAAGCCCAAACTCTATTTAAACGTCTTGGGGTTCAAGTAAAACACTCCTATATATAAGGAAAACCCTAGAACGTTTTTGGGACTTTTGAGAGAGAGAAGAGTGTGCCTTTTTTGTATCTAGGGTTCTGTACCCAAACCTCTCTAAGCCTTTGTTGCTTATATTGTTGTTTTGTGTAAATCTCTTGTGAGATATTTGAGGAGCTTTCCTTTACACAAAGCTTAGGGTTTTATATCTTGATGATCAACTTGGTTGCTACCATTGAAACTTAAAGAATATCAAGCGTGGGTGCTTGTAGCTGATTGAAGAATTCAAGAAAGAAGGAGTCCGTGGATTCGGAGCTTGCACGTGGTCGTGTCAGTAAGTTCTACTGGTGGGTAGCATTAGGAAGTCAAGCGGGGAGCTTGTAGTCCTTCTGTATGAACTTCGATTCTTTCGCATAGTGGATTCAGGTTTACCTTGAGGATAGCTAGGTCAAATCCTCCCCAGATTTTTACCGTGTGGTTTCCTGGGTGATCATATCATTGTGTCTTTTATTATTCCGCTGCTTTATTATTTTGATAT